>NC_073310.1:6275431-6296981 GCF_027595985.1 Sorex araneus
CTGTCCCCCACGTCAGGGCCGGTCTCCGACGTGAGGTTCCAGTCTTGGCGTATGTAAAATGGGCACAATGTGGGCCTAGGGAGGTAGCGCAAGGGGTTGGGCGCTTGCCGTGCACACTGCTGACCCGGGCTAGATCCCTGCCAGGGGTGAGCCCTGAGCACAGAGCCAGGGGTGAGCCCTGAGCCCTGCAGGATGTCAGCCCCCAAACCAAAAATAAAAAGTAAAAATAAAAGGGGGAGATTTTCTTGCCTCCTAAAGGTAAGTTTAAATCAGTCGAATGCTCCAAGTCTGTAGTGGAATAAGTAGGAAGTGGCGAAGGAATCACGTCCCAGTATTCCTGGGAAAGCCCCCGGCTAGCGTCGCTGGCAAGGGGACCCCCCCCCCACCCCAGGTGACCGGAAGCTTTCCTGCAGGCTCAGAGAGAAGCGGGCGGGCCTTGGTCAGGTGCTGTGACCAGCGGCCCCAGACATGCTGATGAATGAACGGGGGGGCCCGTGGGTGGGGGGACTCACCTCTGAGCTTTGTCCCCTCTCGCTGACACTGCAAGGAGCCCTCTTCCCACCCAGAGAATTTCGGGGTCCCTGTCTCTGCTCTAAGAAACTGGGGGAGGGGCTGGAACGATAACACAGCGGGGAGGGCGTTTGCCTCGCATTTCGGCCCAAACTGGGTTCGATTCCCCGCATCCCATAGGGTCCCCTGAGCATCGCCAGGAGTGATTCCTGAGTGCAGAGACAGGAGTGACCCCTGAGCATTGCTGGGTGTGACCCAAAAAGAAGGAAAAAGAGAGAAAGAAAGAAAGAAAGAAAAGAAAGAAAGAAAGAAAGAAAGAAAGAAAGAAAGAAAAGAAAGAAAGAAAGAAAGAAAGAAAGAAAAGAAAGAAAGAAAAGAATGGGGGGGGATTCCAGGGAAGCTCCAGCGTCCATCTGGGAGCTGCCTGGGGGGCTCCCCTGAGGGCTTTTCCTGGGGCCAGGTCCCCCTGAGTGGAAGGAGCGTGGCAGAGAAGCCTTGTTCCTGCCGAGTCCACGGGGCAGGGACCCTCGTGACGCTGACCGCTGGCCCTGGCAGCCCCACCACCTCCCGCTGGGCTCTGGCTGCCTGCAGCCTTGAACCTGCCCTTGGCGGTGTGGCTGGCGGCCAGGGAGCAGGGGAGATATGACGGGATGTAGAGGTGGAGAGGGGAGCACCTGGGGGGGTGGGGGGGGCACCTGACCCTTGGCCTCCCTGCGGGGTGGATGCTCTTGGGCAGAGACTCATTTTCCCACCCCAGGGCTGGGGGGCCTGGAAAGGCGGTAGAGAAAGCTGGGCCTGGAGCTGGAGGTTTGTGTGTGGGGCGGGGGGCAAGTGGGGGGGGCTGCGGACAAAGGGGATCTGTGGGGGCAGGAGGACTGCTGGGTGATGGGGTGCAGGAAGGAGAGCAGGGGCAGGGGTGCCCAGGGTTCAGGGAGAGAGAGAGGAGAGAGAAAGAGAGAGCAGGGGAGAGGGAGGGAGTGAATGAGAGAGGGAGATAGAGAGAGCAAGAGAGTGAGAGAGGGAGGAGAAAGGGAGAGAGGGGAGAGAGGGGAGAGAGGGAGAGAGGAAAGAGAGGGAGGGAGAGAAAGAATGAGAGAGGAAGGAGAGAGGGAGAGAGAGGAGAGGGAGAGGGAGGGAGTGAGTGAGAGAGGGAGAGGAGAGGGAGGGAGAGAGCAAGAGAGAGAGGGAGGAGAAAGGGAGAGAGGGGGAGAGAGGGAGAGAGGAGAGAGAGGGAGGGAGAGAGAGAATGAGAGAGGAAGGAGAGAGGGAGAGAGAGGAGAGGGAGAGGGAAGAAAGAGGGAGGGAGAGAGCAAGAGTGAATGAGAGAGGGAGGGGAGAGGGAGAGGGGAGAGGGGAGAGGGGAGGGAGAGTGGGTGAGAAAGGGAGAGAGAGTCAAGAGAGAGGGAGGAAGAGAGAGGGAGGGAGAGGAGAGAGCAAGAATGAGAAAGGGAGGAGGGGAGGAGGAGAGCGGGCCGAGAGGGAAGGAGGGGTGCAGAAGGAAGGGTGGCTGGCCACCGAGATCAGAGGTGACGGTAACAGAAAAGCTGGGCCCAGGTGTGCTCACTGGGGTGCTGGGTGTTGGGTCAGAGCCTACGCCCCTCCCCCCTCCCACCCCGAGTCTGTGCCCCCTCTCCAGACAGGGCTGGGAGTGGGACTTGGAGGACCCTGGCGCAGGGGGTGGGGAAGTGAGGAAGTGCCCAGTCAGCTCGGCACCCCCAGGGTGAGCCTTATTCATTCTGATTTCCCCCCTTTCACTGACAACAGCGTCTGGCTGGCGTCTGGCGGGGGGGGGGGGGGGGGGGGGGGGGGGGGGGGGGAGGGGAGGGGTGGCTCTGGGTGCTGGAACTTGGTTCTCTGAGCAGCTCTGCCATGGAGAGGAACCTTCAGGGCGCCAGTACCCCGGTAACATCTCCGGGTGGGTGTTTTCTCTCTAAGCTACAGGGGGCCTAACAAGGACGCCTTGACATTTGTAACCCCACCCGGGTCGGGGTGCGGGGGCGGTGAAAGCAGCTGACCGGTGTGGGAGCAGGTAGGGTGGGTCCCATTGTACGGAGGGACGAACTGAGGCCAGCCCAGCTGGAGGCATTTGCGGGGAAATCAAGGGCAAGAACTCACACCTGGGAGGGCAGACTTGGGGGGGTTGAACCCGGGGTTCCCTTGAACTCTCCCCCTGCAACCTCGCCCCCACCAGAGGCAGCTTTTAACCAGCTCCCGTGTCTGGAGCACAGCCTGGCTCTGCAGGGAGTCCCACGCGTGCTCGCGCGCGCGCATATGTACGCGAGCGCCGCCCCGTGTGCTCGCGCGCGCGCAGGTACCCCGTGCGCGTCCTGGGGGCTGGGCGGGTAGGTGCGCAGGGCAGGGCCCGGGGTGGGTCAGGAGCCCTGCTGGGAGCCCCACGGCAAGGTCCAGGCCTGGAGAACTTTCCAGCAAGCTGCCGTTTCCTCTGGCTGCCGAGCGCGCCGCGGGTCGGGTCTGCGTGGGCTGCAGGCTGGGGGGGCCGCGCTCCGCGCCCAGCCCGCCTGCCGTGTAACAGGATAGTTTATATTATCCCGCCGAGCAGAAATAAAACTACTGAGTCAAACATTGCAAACAGATGCCGCGCGGCAGAGCCCGGGTGCCGGGCCAGATGCGCTCGGGAGCGTCCCGGGAGGGGTGAAGGCGGCAAGTGTGGAACCTCCAAACCCTGCCCGCGTGCGGGCTGCAGGGGAGGGGGTGGAGGCCCTCCGGGACCGAGATGGGGGGGCCGTGAAGGGGCGTCCGGAAAGAGAAGAAGGAAAGGGCTTTATGTTCCTTTCCCGCCTTTCCCCACCCGAGACCCGACCCCGCGTCCGTTCAGGGCCACCGCGGGGAAGCCCAGGGCCTGGAGGGCTGCGGCTCCCCGGAACCTTTGAGGTGTTTCCCTAAAATGCCCCCGCAAGCAGGCCACCCCGAGCACCCCTCCTAGGACCTCCAGCTTCCAAGTTCATGAAGGAGTTCTGGAATTTTCGTTCTCATGGCATCTTCCTCACATCCCGCCCCGGCCCTGCTGTCTCCACCCTGCAGGGGACACGCGCCCTCACCTTCCTCGGCTCTCTCTGGCCACAGCTGAGCTTTCAGAGGGTCTCCCCGCCCTCCCTTCTCCCTGGGACCACTTGGATAGTCGGGGCACCTAGTAGGGCCACCTAGTAGGGGCGGGCGTCGGAAACCACTCACAGCCCCGTCTGGAAGGAGCGGGCAGGAATTGGGGAGTCCCACCCAGGGCATGTGGGGGGCTGGGGAGGGGGTGTGGGGTTCGAGGTCTTCCATGCAGCGTCTGTCTGATCTCTGGGCACTGCCGGGAGTGGCCCCTGAGCACAGAGCCAGGAGTGGCCCTGAGCACTGCCAGGAGTGGCCCCTGAGCACAGAGCCAGGAGTGGCCCTGAGCACTGCTGGGAGTAGCCCCTGAGCACAGAGCCAGGAGTGGCCCTGAGCACTGCCGGGAGTGCCCCCCCCACCTCGAAACCACCCAGACCAGTCAGTAAGACAAGCACCTGTGAAGCCGCCCGCGTGACGGGACTAGGGGTGCTTGGGGGGGGTCCTTTCCACTCAGCTCTGAGGACAGCTGTCGGCAGCCCTGTGCAGGGCGGGTGCTCTGCAGCGGAAGGGTTGAGTGCCTGGAAGAGGAACCCGGGGCTGCAGGGGCCAAGGAGAGAGGGGGAGCGGGGACACGGCGGGGAGGTGTCTCAGGGCTGGCCTGGGGACAGGAGGCTCGTGGGGGTGGGGGGGCCAGGCTGGCTCAGGGGGTGCTGTGAGCGTGGGGGGGCCCTTGCAGCCCTTGCGGGTAGGTGGGAAAGGGAGGGCGAGGGCTGTGGCCTCCGGAGCCTGGGGCTGCGGCTCTGTGGAAGTGTCTGGGGAGGGGAGGCAGCGAGGGCGGGAGGGAGGACGGGGCCAGGACGGAGGGGACAGCGGGGATGGAGGAAGGAGAGACCCTAGGAGGGAGGAGCAGCCAGGACTCTGGGTTCATCACGCCCAGCTCTGGGGCGGGGGAGACCCAGGGTGCTGTGTGTGTGTGTGTGTGTGTGTATGTGTGTGTGTGTGTGTGGTGCACGATATTGGCGTAAGTGTGTGAGCACGTGTGTATGTGAGTGTGTGAATGTGTGTATGTGGATGTATGTGAGCATGTGAGTTTGTGAATATGTGTGTGAGCATGTGTGAATGTGAGTGTGTGAATATGTGTGTGAGCATGTGAGTGTGTGAATATGTGTGTGAGCATGTGAGTGTGTGAGTATGTGAATGTGAGCATGTGAGTGTGTGAATATGTGTGTGAGCATGTGTGAATGTGAGTATGTGAATGTGTGTGAGCATGTGTGAATGTGATTGTGAGTGTGTGAATGTGTGTGAGCATGTGAGTGCGTGAGTATGTGAATATGTGTGAGCACATGTGTATGTGTGTGAGTATGTGAATATGAGCAGTGTGTATGTAAGTTTGTGAACATGTATGTGAGCATGTGTGTGAGTGTGTGAATGTGTGTGTAAGCATGTGCGAATGTGAGTGTGAGTATGTGAATGTGTGTGTGAGCACATGTGTATGAGTGTGTGAGTATGTGAATATGTGTGTGAGCATGTTTGTATGTGAGTGTGTGAGTATGTGAATGTGTGTGAGCACGTGTATGTGAATGTACGTGTGAGCATGTGTGTATGTGTGTGTGTGTGAGAACGTGTGTATGTGAGTGTGTGAGTATGTGAATGTATGTGTGAGCACGTGTGTATGTGAGTGTGTATATGAATGTGTGTGAGCATGTGTGTATGTGAGTGTGTGAGTATGTGAATGTGTGTGAGCACGTGTGTATGTGAATGTGTGAATATGTGAATGTATGTGTGAGCACGCGTGTATGTGTGTGTGAGTATGTGACTGTGTGTGAGAGCATGTCTGTCTGCGTGTCTGCCCGAGCGTTGTGTGTATCCCAGACTTCCTGACAACCAGGCCGGCCCTGGGGGTCCCTCTGCCTCTGCCTGCCGCCCTCCACTGTCCACCCGGGACAGTCCCCCTGCTCGGGCGATACATCTGCACCGGGACAGAAGAAAGGAAGAAACCGTCGAGGGGCTCAGGACCGCCGGGCCCAGCCGGCGGAAGCCCGTGCCACCGTCTCTGGGTGCCCCCTCCCTCCCCGCCCCCCGCCGGTCTGGTCTCTATCTTCTGCTCCTGACAGACAGGCCAGCCCCCTTCCCCCACCCTCCGCCCCAGGCGGGGCCCTGTCCCCTCTGAAACTGATCTGGGCCTTTGGATCTAATTTGTTTCTCTGTCTGCCGGGTTTGGGGGGGTCTGGCCTGGAGACGGGGCGGTCACACGTGACATCAATCATGTCCGCATCATCACGGGACGGGGATAGGATATCAGAGAGGTGACCAAGCATTTGCCACATGATTCAAATCATCCCAGCATTGATTAATTGGGTTCATCCTGAGTTTCGGAATCATAACAACTGTTTTTCTCCTTCAGCTAACATCAACAGGCCTTAAAGGGGACGGATCCCCTTACCGGCGCATGTGGCGCCTTGTGGCGCTGGGCTCCGAGTCAGCGTTAAACGCTGGATGCATTTTAGACAAACTCGATTTGCTCAAGATACTTTTCAAAGGTTCCGTGATGATTAGACATCCCTCTCCCCGCCTCGCCCCTTCCTCTGGCTTTTCCCGGGACGTGTTTTGGCTCCGGCCTCTGACAGATGGGGTGAGGAAGCTAGTGGGTTGAGACGGAGGGTCCCGGGGAGAGGGGGGGGGGTGCGGGGTGTGGGGCTTGGATGGGGTGTGGGGAAGAGCCCCCCTGCCCCCCCCCACCCTGGGCTGTTTCAAAGAGATACAGTTTTGGTACATCTTAATAAGGCAGAAAACATTCCCGGACGCCAAATTTGATTTTTCAAAAGCAAAATATCCGGAATGCCTTCCTCCCCTCGGAGGGAGGGGGAAAGTGCATTTTATAAGCCAAGTGGGGTGGGGGGGAGGCGGAGGGATGCAGATTTCTAGAAAGGAAGGATTCTGCTTTGCACTGGCCGGGGCTCTGGGAGCTTCCGTCCGGGATGGGGTCACACACGCGTCGTCCCTGATTCTGGAAGGAGCCGCCCCACCCCCCAGCAGAGCCGGCCCGGGCCACCTGGGACAAGTCCCTGTACTGAATCCGAATCACCCGGCTCCGGCTCGGGTGCTGGGCTGTCTGTCCCTCGGGCTGCCGGGAGTGGAGAGGTGGAGTCTAGTGTTTGCAGAGTTCCCCAAAGCGGAGCAGCGCACGGGAGTTGCTCGAGGGACATTTTTCTGGGCTGTGATAACCGGTAGAAAAACAGAGCAATTTAGGGCCAATCTGTAAGCGGGCCTCGGTGGCCCGCAGCGGTGTGTGCTCAGGGCCCTGCAGGAGCACGGGCTTGTCTGGAAGCTTCTCAGGGGAGAGCGAGTGAGTCCAGTTCTCCCCCCCACACACACACACCCGCAGCCCTCCCTGGCCCCCCTCAGAGAGTTAAGGCAACTTGGGTCCTCTCTGACCCCAGGCCCGTCCTCGGCTGAATGAGGTGAATGAGGCTTTGCACAGGTTTTCCGGGGTGGAGCTGGGGGTGCATCTCCCCTCCCCGGGGCGGGGGGGGGGGCACCGAGGCTGTCTCTGCTCACTGGTCCCCTGGGAGGACTATCCTGGTGGCCAGAGGCGGGGAACTGTAGAGAAGGGGATTCCACAGGCCAAAAAGGAGGCAGAGGGGGCTGGAGCCAGAGCACAGCGGGGAGGGTGTTTGCCTTGCATGTGGCCAACCCGGGTTCGATTCCCAGCATCCCATGTGGTCCCCCGAGCACCGCCAGGAGTAATTCCTGAGTGCTGAGCCAGGAGGAACCCCTGAGCATCGCCTTGTGTGTGACTAGTTCTCTCTTCCTCTCGTGGCCGGGTGTGACCCAAAAAGCACAAAACAAAACAAAACAAAGCAAAAAAAACAAAAACAAAAAGGAGGCTGAGTTGGAGAATCAGCCCAGGGCAAAGGCATGGGGACAGGAAGACCCTGTCCCCACGAGAAAGAGATGGGGTGAGAAAGTGGGGGTGGGGGGTGGGTATGTGGGGAGAAATGCCTCGACCAAATGTGTGGGTCCCTGAACAGACGTCCCCCCCCATCTCTGAGCCCCGAGTGGGGTTTCCCGTCAGTGTGGAGGCATCACAGCTCCTGCCAGCACAGAGAGTTGGGCCCCGGGGCCTCTGCTAAGCTTTCACTGTTCTGGTAGGTTCCATAGCTGGGCTCTAGGGCAGGATGACCAGGGAGGGCCTGGTCTGCACTGGAGACCCCAGCACGCCAGGGCAGGGAGGGCTGAATTCCTGGGGGCACCCCCAGGAAACATTCTGATGGGCAGGCAGAGAGGCGAGGGTCTCTCTTCACCTTCCCTCGTCCCGTCCACACCCTGGGTCTAGAGGAACCATCATGGCAGCCGGGGGGGACCGTGACCTTGATCGGAGACTCAGGTCTCAGTTCCCTTGGAACATTTGAGCTGTCCCCAGACCCCCTACCTCCCCCGAGGGAACAGGGTCAAGGTCTTCGGAGGTAGATAGAGGAGGGAGTGGGCGTTGGGATGGGGATGAAACCGAGCTGGAAGCCTTGCTCCCAGCCTTGAGCTTCGCGGGTGTCCGACCGACGGGGTGGGTGGACCGTCCCTCTACCTCTCTGGCTGCCAGGGGCCAAGCCGGGGCCTGGAGTGGCTTCAGCTCCGGGTGGGGGTGAGGGTGGTCCCGGGGCACCCCGAGTGCCTCGGAGACAGAAGCCAGGCTGCTCCCGGGACAGCGGGAAATATATGGCACGCAGTCCCAGCTGCGCCCTGATTGAGTTCACCCCGGGCTGGAGGATGCGGACGCCGTGATTAGGAGCGAAAGCACGAAGCAACCTGTCTCTGAGTGCGTGGAGACGCAGCACAGGCGCGGGGGGACGGGGCAGGCCCCATTCATAACAATAAATTACCTCTGCGCTGTGAGGTGGGGGCCCAGGCGCGGCCCGGCTGCTCATCTGGCCCAGCTGCAGGAGGCCCGGGCCCGCCCGCCTGGCCCCGCTGTGTCACGACGAGGCCTGATTTCCCCCCGCATCTCCAGGGCGGGGAAACTGAGGACTTCCAGCCCCCCAGAGCCATTTCTCTGCCTGAGGAAACAGTTTTGAGATTTTTCCTTTTTGGGTCACACCCGGCGATGCTCAGGGCTTCCTCCTGGCTCTGCACTCAGGAATCACTCCTGGCGGTGCTTACGGGAGCACATAGGATGCTGGGGATCGAACCGGGGTCGGCTGCGTGCAAGGCAACCGCCCTCCCCGCCGGGCTATCGCTCCAGCCCCTGAGATTTCTTTCCTTATGTGTTGACTTTTGGCTGGGAGCGGCGCCATGCTGAGGACCCCCGCAGCAGGTGCAGGGGTGGAAGGTGGGGGGCCGGGGGAGCTGTGTGCAGGGTCCAGATGGAGAGGCGGGGGTCTGCCATCCCCCGGGCTTCCCCTGGCCCCTCCAGCAGGCTCCCCTCTTTGAAAGCCTCGATGCCTTCTTTGCTTTGTTTTGTGGCCACCCCTGGTGGAGCTCAGGGATCACTCGTGACTCTGCACCGAGGAATCAGTCCTGGCGGGCTTGGGAGGACCATCTGGGATGACGGGGATCGACCCTGTGCAAGGTCAGCGCCTGACCTCTGTACTGTCACCCCGGGGCCTCTCACGGGCTCTTTCTCAAACTCCTGCTTTCGGCGGCTCTAGTTCTCTTCCTCTCACCCCGGGGTCCCGGACCCCTCCTATCCAGCCAGCACCCTCCCCTCCCCCCCGTCGCAGGCGTTCGGGGAGTGAACAAGCACTGGCAGTAGGCCGTGTGGCCCGAGGCTTGCGCAGAGCGGCCCAGATGTGAACTTGAACCCCCAAGTTCCCCCTGGGCAGGCCTTTGCCAGCATCTCTGAACCCAGCGGCGGGCCTGGCGCACCCCTGCTCTCCCCCTGCAGGAAACCCCGAGCCAGCTCTGGGGGCCCGCCGTGGAACTGGGCGCCCCGTTCCTTGGGTATTTGCCCGGCGAGCTATTTCAAGAATGTGCCGATTCAGTCCTGGAAATGGGAACTGGATTGATTTCTCACTCCCCGATTTCCTTTGTCTCCGTCCCAAATCCCCCTCTGTGATTCCGGAGGCTCCCTCATAAAACAGCCCCGTAACTCTATCTAAGGAGAGGGTGCACGTGGAGTGCAGATAAGGTGTAATGAGGAACAGCGTCCCCTCTCCCGCCCTCCCACCCGCCCTCGAGTTCAGCCTGGCTATAGCTCAGCACGCAGTGAGCATGCAGGTGTGTGTGTGACGGTGCAGGTGTGTGCGTGCATGCGTGTGTGTGTGCGTGTGTGTGTGCGTGCCTGCGTGTGTGTGTGTGCGTGTGTGTGCGTGCGTGCATGTGCGTGCCTGCATGTGTGTGTGTGTGTGTGCGTGTGCATGTGTGCGTGTGTGTGTGTGTGTGTGTGTGTGTGTGTGTGTGTGCGCGCGCGCGTGCGTGGAGCCTCGGTGGGGCCGAGCTGTCTGCCTGGGGCCCGTCCACCTCGCGCTGGCTGGGAGTGGTTTACGTTTCTGGGTAGAGTGGCCTCTCGCTGAACCCGGGCATGGCCTGAAACGGATCTCACGGCTGTGAGTGAAGATTCCGTCTAGATGTCAGAATTCCCTGGATCTATTTCCGTGGAAAACTGGGGAGTGTGCAGACGCTGACTATAAAAAGCACAGTGTGTATGTGTGCGTGTGTCTGTGTGTGTGTGTGTGTGTGGTTTAGCCTGGGAGGTTGTAGGAGGGCCGAAGCGCCTTAGCCTTTACGTGCAGAAGCCGTGGGTTTTGCCCACGGCACTGTGAGGGCCCCGGTGCTGCGGGGAGCAAGCCTTTTTTGTGGGGGCAGTGTTACACCCAGCGATGCTCAGGGGTTCCTCCTGGCGCTGCTCTCAGGAATGACTCCTGGTGGTGCTCGGGGGACCCTACGGGATGCCGGGGATCGAACCCGGGTCGGACCCTGCAAGGCAAATGCCCTCCCTGCTGGACTATCGCTCCAGCCCCTGTGAACAACTCTTGAGCACTGTGCTGGGATGGGTCCCGAAAACCACTAACGTTAGAACAGCGGTGAAGGCGCTGGCCTGGCGTGTGACTCTGGCACCATGTTTACAGTCCCCTGAGCACAGCCGGGAGGGGTTGAAAACAACAACAAAGCGACAAGGATGTGTTTCCCGGGCGAGCCCTGTGCCTGTCCTACCTGAGGCCTGGGGGTCAGTCCCCTAGCGCTGAAAAACAAAACACGACAGAATCAAAGCAAGGATGTAAACAAGCCCCCCCCCCCACACACACACACACACACGCACATGCACGCTCGCACGCACGCACGAACAACAGCGCCTTGGGACCCAGGGCTGGAGCCGCAGCCTCGCAGGGCAGGGCGTTGGCCTTGCACGCGGTCAGCCCGGGTTCGAACCTGGGCACCCCAGAGGGTGCCCTGGAGCCTCCAGGAGTGAGCCCTGAGCACAGAGGCAGGCGGGAGGCACCAAAACACACACTTGGGGGCCCCGAGAGGTCCTGGGGCCGTCCAGCCAGCGCCCAGCTTCCTTTGGGGAGACTCTAGCTTGCTTTCCGCGCCACGTGCTGCGGGGTTCCCATGGTTCCTGGTGTCCAATGCCCGATTTGCCGAGCCATCTGCAGTGCCCATGTCTGGGGGGAGGGGGTGGGTAACAGAAGCCACACCCGGCCACAAAGCTCCCCTCTGCCCACCCTCACGCCCCACCCCTGCATCGGAGGCCCGGGCAGGGTGCTGGCCAGCTTCCTTTTGATCGGCGGTGCCGATGTGAACTCGAGGTCACTCACGTTGGCTTTCTAGACGGCAGCAACTGACCTGGGAGACCCCCTCCCCAAGCCCCCTCCAAGCCGAGGGTGGGGCTGATAATTTCCATGGTTGTCGCTCTTCAGGCTGACTTTTCCAGGACCCCTAGGGCACCGGAGGGAATTTTTTTTTTTTTCCTGTTGAAGATTCAGAGCTTTAAATCATTAGTCAAGAGCCCAGAGTCAGTTCTCTGGCTCCTTCCTTCCACCCAGCTCCTTTGGCTGCACTTCAGCCTCTTCCCGCCTCCCCCCTGCGCCCCCCTTCCCTACCTTCCCCCCACTCGTATTCCAGCTCACCGATGTTAGGTGACAGGCTGGATTTGGAGGGAGATCTCTTTCTCCCAGGGGAGTTCTTGGGTTGTTGAGCTCTTTTACGGGCGTGCTTGAACTCTGGAGGGCCCCCAAACTGATAGCCACCTCGGCTAAATTGATCGTATATTTTTCTGTCACGAAGCCATGCCGTCATCCTTTCCCAAATGCTGTGGCCAGCCATGTTTTTATGGACTTCTTCCAAGAGGGGTTCTGGGGGAGCATGGGTCAGCATGATTTATCTTCGGGGAAGGGCCAGGGGAATTTGTTATCACTGCTATCGGAAGGTGGGGTTCCCTCTTATCACCCTCTCTTTGGCTTTGGTGCTTAGAGACAATACTCCAAGCAAGGCCCAGGGCGGGCAGGAAGCCGGCTGGGGGTGCTACGGAGGTCCCCAGACTCATCACATTGACAAAGACCAGAACTGGGGGTCTCCTAATTTCACTTCCTCCTGGAGACAGAAAATCAGGTCCGCAGGGCCTCGAGGCCTACTGCCGGGCCCCGAAAGATCTTTGATAGAATTAAGACTCTTCCCAGGGGAGGTTGGAGACTTTGGCCAAGCTAATGAGATGAGCAGCTTCTAGAAAAATAAGACTTGAAAAATGACGCAGGTCATATATATTCATTATAGAGAGAAGACGCAGAAGAAGCAGGCGGGGAAGAGAAGCCAGTGGGAATTGCCCGTGATCCCCGGACACGAGTGGGCCCGGGCCCTTCGTACTGTGTATTCTCCCCCTCCCGGGCGTCCCTCAGGCGGGTTCAATGTATAGAATCGTTTGGGGGCCACACCGGGCAGGCAGTGCTCAGGGCTTCCTCCTGGCTCCCAGAGCTGACTGCCTGCCAGGCTAGTCTTTTTACCCCCGTGCTATGGCTCCAGCCCCGGAAGGCTACACTCCATGTCGGATGCCAACTGTCTCGTTCACAAACATCGTGTTATGCCTGTTGGACTATAACTGAAGTGACACAAAACATCTCGAACTCCAGCATCACCAAGACGACCATTTCCTTTGGCCAATGACTCCCTAGATCTCACTTTCCGTTGTGTTTGACAACTTGATTTGTGTGTGTGTGTGTGTGAGTGTGTGAGGGGAGAGAAAGTGTGGGGGCCACCTGTAAGTGCTCAGGAATCACTCCTGGTGGTGGTACTTGGGGGAATCATATATGGCATCAGGGATCGAACCAGGGTCAGCTGCATGCAAGGCAGGTTCCTTAATTCCTATATGATCTTTCTGGCCTCACTTTATCACATGCTTCTTTTTTTAAAAACAAAAATGGCGGGGGGGGGGGTGCTTCAGAGATAGTCCAGTGGTTAGGGCACTGGCCTTGCACATGGCCCACCGGGTTTGATCCCTACCGTCCCATCTGGTTGCCAGGCCCCACCAGGAGTGATCCCTGAGTGTAGAGTCAGGTGTAAGCTCTGAGCATGGCCCCAAAGCCACACCTGGAAGCACTGGGGTTAGTGCTTGGGGACAACTCCCAGTCCAGTGCTCATTCATGAGTCTCATTCACACTGCCCGGCTGGTATCTTTCTTTTAGGGGGGGGCACTTTTGGGGTCACACCCGGTGATGCTCAGGGGGCTGCTCCTGGGTCTGCACTCAGGAATTACTCCTGGTGGTGCTCGGGGGACCCTATGGGATGCTGGGGATTGAACCCGAGTTGGCCGTATGCAAGGCAAACACATGCCCTCCCCGCTGTGCTATCGCTCCGGCCCCACCAGCTGGTATCTTGCCACTTGGTCCCCCCCCACCTTGCCACAGCTCCCTCTGGAGAGGGGCTCTTAGGACCTACAGTGGCCCTTGGGGCCAGCGCTCTAGTACAGTGGGTGGGACGCTTGCTTTGCGCAAGGCTGACCTGGGTTCATTCCCCAGCACCCCGTGTGGCCCCTCAAGCCCTCCCAGCGTGAGCCCTGAGCCCTGCTGGGTGTGGCCCCTCAAGCCCTCCCAGCGTGAGCCCTGAGCCCTGCTGGGTGTGACCCCCCACCCCACCCCCCTGTGATGGCCCTTCTCTGCACTCCAGGTGGGGGCTGCTGGGGGCGTGTGTGAGTGTCCCTGTGTGCAGGCCCCGGGGGATGCTTGCACGCCTGAGCTCATCTGCTTACATCCCTGACCCTCCTGCACTCCTGTGGTCAACGCTCCTTCGCTGGCGTCTGGCCTTCCCAGCCTGGGGGGCTGCCGGGCCCCTCCAAGGAGAGCAGGCATCACCGGACAGGATGAAGGCCCCCCGGGGTGACCTTTCCTGGCTCTTTTCTGGCTTCCTCTGTCCCCACCCCCTCCCTGTCCTCCTCTCCCTAACCCCCCGGGCCATGGAAGCAAAGGTCAGGGATCTGGCCTAGAGGCCAGGCTTTGAACTTGGACGGTTAGGCTGACGGCACTGGGCCTGCATGAGGAGCCCGCCAGCTCTCAAGGCCGGGCGGGCTTCCCAGAGGCAGAGAACCCCAGAGGGTCACGGGGGACAGGTCCCCGGTGCGGTGTGCTGTCTGCGCCAGAGTTTTGCGAGGGGCTGTCCCATGCATCCTGCCCTGGAGTTGACGGCAAGGCGCACTGTCCCCTGGCTTTGTCCCCAGTCCCCCCCCCCATCTATAAGCCCAGAGAGCGGTGTGGGAGCAAGGAAGACCCTCCACACTGTGACGGGCTCAGCAAGCTGCGATCCTCTGTGTGTGTGTGTGTGTGTGTGTGTGTGTGTGTTTTGCTTTTTGGGTCACACCCGGCGATGCTCAGGGGTTACTCCTGGCTCATGCACTCAGGAATTACTCCTGGCGGTGCTCGGGGGACCATATGGGATGCTGGGAATCGAACTTGGGTTGGCCACATGCAAAGCAAACGCCCTACTTGCTGTGCTATCACTCCAGCCCCAGTCCCCCGGGGGGACATACCTGGTGGTGCCCAGGGGTTTCTCCTGGCTCTGCCCTCAGGAATCACTCCTGGTAGGAGTCCCCACTCCTATGGGGTGCCAGGGACTGAACCCGAGTCAGACGCAGGCAAGGCAAGCGCACGACCTGCCATAGGGTCGCTCTGACCCATGTGAGCCTTCTTAGAAGAAGTGCAGAGCACGTAGAGGGAGATAGGATGGGGGTGGCCTTTGGGGGAGCTTTGGGGGCATCTGTCTTCCTTCACCTAGATTCAGGGGACACTTGTGATGTACATGGGTTTCTTTGCCCCTCTGTGTATTAGACCTGAATTGCAAATGTGTGTCAATGAGTGTGTATGTGTGTGTGAGTGAGTGTGTGTGAGTGTATGTGTGAGTGTGTGTGAGTGTATGTGTGAGTGTGTGTGAATACATGTGTGTGAGTGTGTGTATATGTGTGAGTGTGTGTATTAGTGTGTGAGTGAGTGTGTGTATGTGTGAGTGTGTGTATTAGTGTGTGTGAATGAGTGTGTGTATGTGTGAGTGTGTGTATTAGTGTGTGTGAGTGTGTATGTGTGTGTGTGAGTGTGTATGTGTGTGTGAGTGGGAGTGTGTGTGTATGTGTGAGTGTGTGTATTAGTGTGTGTGAGTATATATGTTTGTGTGTGAGTGGGAGTGTGGGAGTGTGTGAGTGTATGTGTGTGAGTGTGTGTGAGTGTGTGTGTATGTGTGTGTGTGTGTACAGCAGAAAACACACACAATCAACGTATTTGGAGAACAGGGCGGTCAGGCGGCGGAGCGGCTCTCTTTGAAACTGCTCCTAGGGTCCGCCCCCGGTGTCCAGAGCTGGGGGACAGGCCCCGCCGCTCACCGCGGGAACTGCTCCGCCGGCGTCCGCACGTCGAGCCTGCAGGCCACCTGCACGCGCCCGGGCGCCCGCATGCACCGCGCCCGCATGCCAGGGCAGCGCGGCTCCCGCCCCCTCCTGCTCGCCGTCAGGCCATGCGCGCCGGCCAATGCGGACAGGCCAGGCCCTCTGAACCCGCGCCGCGGGGAGGGGAAAGGTCACGGGCATGGGCGAGCGCTCGGCGTCTCTTCTCATCCTTTCCAGGAAAGGCCGTGGGGACCGCGGCCCGCCCCCAGCCCTGCGCCCCGGCCGGCCCGTGGCACCTCGCGGCCAGGGGCGGCCACACAGCCCGTGCTGCGGTGCCCACAGGTGAAGAGAGCGCCCCCCCATATATAAAATAGATAATATAAGTAAATATGTAATTTATGTTTATATATAATATATTATATATAACATATAATATGGTATATATAATACAGTATATATTATATAATTTATTCATATTTTATGTAAATATATATAATACATACATATATCTATTTTTTGCTTTTTGGCTCACATCTGGCAGTGCTCAGGGGTCACTCCTGGCTCTGCACTCAGGAATCACTCCCGGCGGTGCTTTGGGGACCCTATGGTTTGCTGGGGATCGAACCCAGGGCATCCACATGCAAGGCAAATGCCCTCCCCACTCTCTCTCTCTCTCTCTCTCTCTCTCTCTCTCTCTCTCTCTTTTGTTTTTCACACTCCTTTCAGGGAAACCCAAGGAAGATTCTGGAAGCCGCTGGGTAGCAAGCCGTGTTTCCAGAGACTCCCTGTCTTTGTCCCAGAGACCACCGCAGACATCAGCACTTGGGGAGGCCCCCGTGGATGCAGCCCAGGGCCTCCCCAGCTGGCCAGTGTTTAGAAAGTGGGCACATCTGTTTGCGTCTGGTCCAGCCGGGCATGAGGGCCGCCCCCCCCCCCCCCCCCCCCCGCACAAAGATCCCACCTAAAATGCCAAGAGAAAATTGCCTCTAAGCTGGAGGCCTGGAAAACGCTTCATGGGGAGAGGGGGAGGGGGGAGCTGGGCCTCTTCATTCACAGTTGTCTCCCACCCCAAACAATTCCTCCCCCAGCCCCTCTTCCTCTCTCTCTCTTTATAAAAGTCTCCAGGTCTGAGCCCGCCTTGAGATTTACGATGTGTTTCGCTCTGCAAAACGCCCCAAGATTGTATTTGGGTGATAAAGAGCTGAGAAGTCTGCAAAGAGCTTTGGGGGGGGGCTGGATTCATCCTGAGAAGGTGAATCTCCCGCGGCAGCTCTTTCAGACACAGACACGGGGTTCCCCGCGCCTCCCGAGCGGGCGGTCAGCACGCAGAAGACTCTGACCACCCCCCCCACACACACCATGCCCCCTCCCCGACAACACTCGGGGGCGGCAGGCCTGGCATGGCACGCCTGTAGACTTGGGGTACGTGGATGCATCTCCTGGATCCTGCAGGCTCCCACCCATGTCAGGAACTGCAGATGGAGGCAAAGGCACAGGGGTCTGGGGACATGACCGCTCCCCTACACACACACACACACACACACACACACACACACACACACACACACACACACACACATGCACACACACACACACGCGCACACACACACACACACACACACGCACACACGCACGCGCACCCTACCCTCCTACCTGCCTGTGCCCCTCTGGAAGGTTGAGAGGGACCCGCCCCCTACTGCTCGCCCTCTCCCTTGGCTCTTCCTGGCACTGCAAAGGTTGGGGGTGGAGCAGCTCGGCAGCTCCAGAACCCTGCCCAGCTTCCTCCAGTCCGTTTTTTTTTTTTTTTTTTGCTCTCTGGGGTCACACCTGGCGGTGCTCAGGAGTCCCTCCGGCTCTGCACTCAGGAATCACTCCTGGCGGTGCTTGGGGGACCCTATGGGATGCTGGGGATGGAACCTAGGTCTGCCGCGTGCAAGGCAAACGCCCTCCCCGCTGTGCTATCTCTGCAGCCCTCTCCATTAGTTTTTTTTTTTCTTTTTTTCTTTTTGGGTGACCCCTGGTGATGCACAGGGTTACTCCTGGCTCTGCACTCAGGAATTACTCCTGGTGGTGCTCAGGGGACCCTATGGGATGCTGGGAATCAAACCCGGGTCGGCCGCCCTACCTGCTGTACTATTGCTCCAGCCCTCCATTTGGGTTTTTTTTTTTTTGCTTTTTGGGTCACACCCAGCGATGCTCAGGGGTTACTCCTGGCTTTGCACTCAGGAATTGCTCCTGGCAGTGCTTGGGGGACCATATGGGATGCTGGGAATCGAACCCGGGTCGGCCCTGTGCAAGGCAAACGCCCTACCCACTGTGCTATCTCTCTGGCCCTCTCCATTCAGGTTTTTTAATAAGCCCTCCAGACCCCTCACATGGCGGAAACCGGGGGAAGAAATTTTATCAGGTCCTTCCTAAACTCAGGCACCCCCCCCCCCCCGCCCCGCATGCTGGCTGCCGCCCCTTGTCAAGGTGGCACTAAGAAACCCCAGCAGGAAGTGAGGACCGAGGGGGATAATTCCTCCAGGGGACCCCACGTGTGGGCCGCGCTGGACAGCAGGATCAGGGACAAAGACAGACAGACAGACAGACAGAGAGACCGCTCTGGTCCCTGTGTCCCCGCGCCATCTAATTACAGACGTCTTGCTGGTCTTTCTGTCCTTTCCTTACAAGAGTTGCCAAGGAGAAACATTCGGCAACTTGTGTTTTAGGTATAATCGGGCCTGGTTGTCACTACTTGCTGGGTCGTGGATGACAGAGGCCGTAATTACAGTGATTCAACAAGTGAGCAAACAAGCACCCAGGAGCCGAATTTGGAAAACTGGGCTCTGGACCCACATAATCCACCCCCTGCTGACAATGGCTTTTTTTTTTCTTTTTTTTTTTTTTTTGGCAAAACTCGCTTCTCTGATCTCACATTAATTACTACTCCGATCTGCTTATTGTGGGTACCCAGTTTATGAGATGGAATCTTCCTGACACATGTTCACAATAAAAACACTTTCCCCCCCCTCCCTTCCTCTGACCCTAAGGAAGAGAGAACATTTTTCAAGATGCTGTTTTAATGGCATGAAAACTGTCTGTGGAGCGGTCCCTGTGTTTGCTCTTTTTCTCTTCTCCTTTTATTAAAAAAAAAAAAAAGCCTTTGAAACGTGGCCTGCCGCTTCTGTGGTTCTCCTCTTCACTTTTGCTTTTATGCCCAGGGAGAGACAGATTAGATTAGATTAAAGAGCAAGGGACACCTCGTGAAACGCATTCCGAGAGGCAATTTGGTGGGGAGGGTCTGTTTGTGAGTGTGTGTGTGGCATGCACCCTCACGAGTGCTTGAGTTTGGCCAAAGGTCTTTTTAAACTATATATTTTTAGGATTTTAGCAAACAGAGGGTTCTGGTTTTGAGGATGGCATTTGTTCCTGTCACCGTCCCCCCGTCAGAGGTCTGCAGCCTCTCTTTGATTGGGACCAACTTTGGGCCGGTTTGGAGGACGGAGAGTAAGTTTTATAAACTCTTCCCTTAATCTTTTAAATTTCTCAAAAAAAAAAAAAAAACAACCCAAACCGAAGCAAACCCAGCACCCCGCCAAAGCGTTTTCCTGCAGCACCAGTCATTTCCTCACACGCTGGAGATGAAAGGGGTGGGCTGGTTTTTATGCCCCTCTTGTTTCCCCCCCTGCTCCCCCCCTCTTGGCCTGATGATGTCACAGCGGTAACCATGGTAACACAGTGACATCACCAGACCCAAGGCTGCTGACCTTGGCCTGGAATTCAAAGGAAAGGCAGCCCATAAACTTCTAAAGCGGGGCAGGAGATAAATATCCTTAGTCATAAAAGAACAAACGAAGTGGGGGGCAGGGGCGGGAAGGGGGGGGCTGGAAAAAAAAAAAAAGGCAGGACTTAAAATTTTTTTTTTTTTAGAAATACAGTAAAAAGCTCTGCCAAGTTTTCCAGGAAGTGCCAGTGGCCATTTTGATGATGTGAATTAAACTTTAAAAGCAGAGCGAGGCGGAAGGAGAGTGACCAGATGGGCCGCGGGGAAGCTCTGTGCCGGAGGGTCAGGTGTGGGGGTGGGGCCTGCACAGAGCGGGGGGGGGGGGGGGGGGGGACGCGGCCAGGGGGGTCCACTCCCTGCCAGGAAAGTGGGGGGGTGCTCAAAAGGCTCTCGAGGTGCGTGTGGGGTCACATGGTTTTGGGGGGGGGGACGGTCCCAAGTGCCGCCATCACGTCCTGGTGCGGGGCAGGGCCCCTGCCAGGCAAGGCGACAGTGTGACACGGAGCTACCGAGGGCCACCGGGCTCAGCTCTCGTCCTTGTGAAGCTTCTGTCTGCCTAAAATGACCCCCCAAACAATAGTTTCTGTTTGGGGGCCACAGGCAGCAGTGCCGGTGGCTCCTCCTGACTCAGGTGCTTGGGGGTAGCTCTTGTCACAGTGCTCAGGGGATCATGGGGTGCCTGGGATTGAACCCGGGTCTCCAGTGTGTGAAGCCTGTGCTCCCCCCTTTAAGCGGTCTTTTGGTCTTTGGATTTGTTTTATAGTATTGTTTTCAGGCCACTTCCTGTTTCAGGACTCATTCCTGGCTCTGCACTCCAGGGTCACTCCGGGTGGGCCTGGAAGACCCTCTGGGGTTCCATGGATGGGACCCCGGTCAGCTGCTTGCCAGGCGAGAGCCCTTCCCACTTGCCGGCTCCTCTGCCTTCTATTTTTGTTTTGTTTGTTTGAAAGGAGAAAACGAGGCCTGGGGCTTCTGGAAAGTTTTTATTTTCTCTGAAAGTCTGGAACTTCGGCTCATCCCGGAGCCGCTGCATCTCCCGATGCCGTCGTGGGCTGGATTTTGTGTGTTGGGGAGGGTGAGAGAGGAGGACCCGAGGGATAGGACAGAGGGGAAGTCACTTGCCTTGCATGTGGCCAGCCTGGGTCCGATTCCCACGGGGTTCCGAGCGCCTCCAGGAATGATCCCTGAGCACAGAGCCAGGAGTGGGCCCTGGAGCACGGCTGGGGATGTTCCCCGCACCCCCTGCTCCCCAGCAAAAACAAAAGGGGAGCAGACAGTTCCTGGGTTGTCCTCACTGGGGCTGTGCCCCGAGCCTCCCCTAGGTCACCTGGCCCACAAGAACCCTTCGTCCCCTCTGCCCTCCTGAGGGTCGGGTGACCCCGCAGGGTGGAGGTGGGCAGAGAGAGCAGGGACGCAGGTGACGAGCCAGGGAGTCCCTGCACTCCTCACTCCTGCACGAACTTTCCCGGCACACCGGGGAGGTGCTCACTCTCCCACCCGCGCTCTCAGCGTCGTATTCGGGTGAGTGCGGGGGTCGGCGCATAGACCTGTACCCCACAGCGTCGGGGGCTGCTTTGGCCGGAGACGGGCCGGGAGCCGCTGGGCTCAGGGGCGATGGTGCCGTGATCCATGAGTAATGTCTGCTGTGGGTGTGGGTGGGGCCAGTGGAGGCCAGGGTGAGGTTCTGGCCCCTGCACCTTTGGGCCTCGCTTCCCTCAGGCGCCACCCGAGCTTCTGGGGACCCGCAGACAGAAGCCCCCACTGGAGTGTGACACAGCCTTTACTCCATGCAAAGGCCCTGCAGCATCGGGGTGCTGGGGGCCTGGCAAATCCAATACAGGGGTGTGCCGGGGTCTGCACGCCTGTCCCCGCCCCTGCAGAAGACACGCAGATCAGCGGGCAGCAGCAGGGGTGGCCCCCTAAGACGCGCGGGCTTGGAGGGCTGGTTCCCACGGGGGAGACTTCGGAGGAAGCGGCCGGAAGGGGAAGAGGACAGGCGTCACGCTGGGGAAGGAATCGGAGCGAGAGAGGAGCTGGACTCTGGCTAGATCCAGGACCCGGTCAGCTCGGAGAGGGGCCCGGCTCTACCCGGACAGCCACCGGGAGCCACCGGGGAGTTTCATGCCAAAGTCATTGGCCAAAAATCAAACCAATGGAAATCCTCAACCCAAATCGCCCAAACCAGTCTCACTGGCTTCAGACACAGATTTTGCGGGGGGGGGGGGGCGGGCAAGACTAGGGGTCACTTTTATGATCCAGGTAAGTAATCCTGCCTTGTGGAAGACAATGAGGGAGGGGGGCAGAACAGGCCATGACCGGACCCTAACCAGGCATTAGTGGAACGTGGGTAACTCCAGGGAAGGGTGTGACGCCTTTGCCCCTGCAGTGAGCGGAGTTTTGAATGAGGTCGTATGTAACAGGGCTTGGTT
>NC_073310.1:6297481-6349981 GCF_027595985.1 Sorex araneus
CCTCCCCACCCCCCCATGGTAAATAGTTCTATTTTGTAGTTATTATGCTGATTTTTTTTAAAAACTAAATTCCTTCCTTCCTTCCTTCCTTCCTTCCTTCCTTCCTTCCTTCCTTCCTTCCTTCCTTCCTTCCTTCCTTCCTTCCCTCCCTCCCTCCCTCCCTCCTTCCCTCTCTCCCTCCCTACCTCCTTCCCTCCCTCCCTCCCTCCCTCCCTCCCTCCTTCCTTCCTTCCTTCCTTCCTTCCTTCCTTCCTTCCTTCCTTCCTTCCTTCCTTCCTTCCTTCCTCCCTCCCTCCCTCCCTCCCTCCTCCCTCCCTCCCTCCCTCCTTCCTTCCTTCCTCCCTCCCTCCCTCCTCCTTCCTTCCTTCCTTCCTTCCTTCCTTCCTTCCTTCCTTCCTTCCTTCCTTCCTTCCTTCCTTCCTTCCTCCCTCCCTCCTTCCTTCCCTCCCTCCCTCCCTCCCTCCCTCCCTCCCTCCCTCCCTCCCTCCCTCCCTCCCTCCCTTTCATCTATCCTGCCCTCCCTCCCTCCTCCTCTCCGTTCTTCCTCTTTCTGTTTCGAAGCCGCACATGATAGCACCCAAGCCATGTGCAAGGCAAACACCCTCCCCACTGGACTATTGCTCTGGCTCCTGTAAATAAGTTTAGCTGATTTTTTTCCCCCAGGCAGTTAAAGATGATTCTTTTTACCTAGTTAAGCTGTCTGGGGCCAGAGAGATAGTCGAGGGGTTAGGTGCTTGTCATGCTATGGCTGACCATCGTTCCATCCACCACATATGTCTCCCTGACCACCAGGAGGGAGCCCTGAGCACAGCTGGTGTGACCCAACATCTGCCTCCTCACCCCCCATGGTAAATAGTTCTATTTTGTAGTTATTATGCTGATTTTTTTTAAAAACTAAATTATATAAGCTTCATTGGGTTGGATAGCACAGCAGGGAGGGCGTTTGCCTTGCACGCAGCCAACTTGGGTTCGATTCCCAGCATCCCATATGGTCCCCTGAGCACTGCTGGGAGTAATTCCTGAGTGTATGAGCCAGGAGTAACCCCTGTGTATCTGCCCGGTGTGACCCCCCCAAAAAATTTTTTTAAAAAACCCTCCAGAGGGACATGCAGGTGTGATATATAAGCTTCAGGCAAATCTAAGAGCTAAAGCTATTTAAAACCATCTCTTGGGCTGGAGAGATAGCACAGTGAGTAGGGCATTTGCCTTGCACTCAGCCGACCCGGGTTCAAATCCCAGCATCCCATATGGTCCCCTGAGCACGGCAAGGGGTAATTCCTGAGTGCAAAGCCAGGAGTGACCCCTGTGCATCACCAGGTGTGACCCAAAAAGCAAAAAACAGACAAACAAACAAACAAAAAAATAAAACCATCTCTTCTGGCATGTGTCTGAGGGACCATATACGGTGCCAAGAACTGAATTCACGGCTGCTGCATGCAAGGCAAGCGCCATAACCACTGCACCATCTCTCCGGCCCCTCCAGGCTCTCAGCACAGGTGTTCTTAGACCTTCGCTATGGAAACTTGTTCTTTCCCCATTGACCTTCCTCCCTGGATTCACTTTAGACAGTCTTGCCTGCGTATGGTGACCCGCGACCCCCTCGTCCCCCCTCGGCCCCCCAGAGAGAGCTCCGGGTGGACAGGGATCTTGTTTCTCGGTGCAGAGCTGTGTCCCGTGGCAGGGGTGCGAGGACAGGCTGAGTGTGGGCCTGGTCCTTGTGTCTCCTCCAGAGGGACACGCAGGTGTGACCTGGGCCTCCTGCCAGGGTCCGAGCCCAGCTCTGGCGTCCATCCACGCCCACAAGGCCAGACAGCAGGGGGCCGGGATCTCTGAAGGGCTGAGAGAGTCCCAGAGCAGAACAGAGACTAAGATTCTAAGATGAGAGGCAGAGAGAGAGAGACAGAGACAGAGAGACAGAGAGAGACAGACAGAGAGAGACAGACAGACAGAGACAGAGACAGAGAGACAGAGAGATACAGAGAAAGACACAGAGAGAGACACAGAGAGTCAGGGAGAGAGACAGACAGAGACAGAGAGACAGAGAGAGACAGAGAGACAGACAGAGACAGACAGAGACAGAGAGAGAGGGAGACACACAGAGACACAGAGAGAGACACAGAGAGACACAGAGAGTCAGGGAGAGAGACAAAGACAGAGAGACAGACAGAAAAAGATAGAAACAGAGACAGAGACACAGAGACAGAGACAGGAAGTGCATGCACTTGAGAGATTTTACAGGGATGTTGACCCGGATTCTAACCCTGGTGCCGCACGTCCCCCAGCACTGTCAGGAATGACCCCAGCAGGGAGTGACCCCCAGCGCTGCCAGGCGGCGGGGGGGGGGGGGGGGGCCAAGGAGCAAGGCGGGAAGAGAGAAAGAAGCTCCTTAAGTGGCAGGAGCCTGAAGGAGGGAAGCCCAGGGGGGCGTGGGGGAGGGGGTGGGGGGCGCGAAACAGAATACAAGGTTCTTTTTAAACAGAAATTTAATTAGTTTGGTTTTTGTTTTGGGATCACACCCAAAAGTACTCGGGAATCCCTCCTGGCAGAGACACAGAGGCACAGAGACACAGAGACACAGAGAGACACAGAGATACACAGAGACACAGAGACACAGACACATACAGAGATACACAGAGAAACAGAGACACAGAGATACACAGAGAGACACAGAGACACAGAGACACAGAGAGACACAGAGATACACAGAGATACACAGAGACACAGATACACAGAGAGACACAGAGACACAGAGAGACACAGAGATACACAGAGACACAGACACACAGACACACAGAGATACACAGACAGACACAGAGACACAGAGACACAGAGAGACACAGAGATACACACAGAGACACAGAGATACACACAGAGACACAGAGAGACACAGAGAGACACATAGAGACACAGAGATACACAGAGACACAGGGGACCATATTGGGGTGCTGGGGATTAGACCTGGGTCAGCCTCAAGCACCTTAGCCCACTGTCCTATGACTCTGGCTCCAGGAACTCGCAGCTCCTTAGACAGTGCTCCCGGGCCCTTTGAAAGGAAACAGGCTGGGATTTAGCCCAGGCAGCCTCTCTCCCGGGAGAGAAGATTCTGGAAGAAGCAGGACGGGGCAGGGCTGGGACTCGGTGTTGGGTCACTGGGGAAAGGGCTGCAGCCAGTCTCAGGCTCCCACCCGGCTCCAGTTCCTCTTCTGCTGGTGGGGATACTGAGGCTGGGAGGAGGGGAAGAGCCGGTCAGATGACCCTGAGCCCCGGGGGCTAGGTGGGCAGCGGGTGCCGTGCTGACTTCTTGTTGGGCCTCAGCGTGGGGCGGTGCCTGGGGCCAGGCAGGTCCACTCTGCCAAGTCCTTGCTGTGCCCTGCGGTGAAGAGCCTCCTCTCTCTCCAGGCCTCGGTTTTTCTTATCTATGAAATGGGTATGAGGCAACCACAGCTCCCACGGGCAGGGTCGAAAATGTAGGACATGAGCAAACACAGTGTCTTCGGAAGACCTTCCGAAACGGCGTCTCGGGGTGATCACGAGTGTCACCAGACTGTCTGGAGCCCTGCGGAGGCCCCAGGGAATCAGGTGTCTGTGGAAACCTCCAGAAAAAGGCGCAGGGAAATCCCAGCCTGGCCTTCAGGGGGCGGGGGGGTTGGAGGGCCGGTGGTGGTGGTGTCCGGCACGCAAGGGACGCTGGGAAGGAAAGCCACCAGCCGCCCTTGGCCCCAGCGCGTGGCGCTTCTAAAGCTGCTCTCTTGGACGCTGGCGTGTGCCAGGGCCCTGGGCATGCCCCGACCCGCAGGGCCTCCTGCAGGAGGCAGAAGCCCTGGACCCTGCATCAAGGCGCGTCAATGCTCCTTGGAATCCTGCAGCTCCCTGCAGCTCCCCTCCCAGCGGAGAGCCGGGCCCAGAGGAATCCTTGTCCCCGGAGCCTCTGGGGACTCTTATCTCTGCACTTTGTCACAATAGTCTGGGAGATAACGGGGAGCCAGGGACACCATGTCGTTCCCTCCCCCCCACCCCCACGCCCCAGATCCTGGGGAGAGACACGGGGCAGCTGAGTTCAAAGAGACTCCGGTTGACTTTGGGGATGAAGGAGGGGAGATTTACAGCGCCCCGCCCAGGGAGGCGCTGCCCCACGCCCCTCGCCACCCCCCACGGCCGTTCCCTCATTCCCTCGAGTGAGTGCGCGGCAGAGATGCAGAGATGCCGGCCTGCCTCCCCGCGCCCAGCAACAAGGAAAGTCATCGGAGATAAAGGGAAGGAAGAAGGAAGCGCACAGTTGTCGCGGGGAGATCAGAGAGATAGGGCCGCAGATACCCGCTGCCCCGAAGCCCCGCAGAGACCCAGAGCCGCGGTAACCAGTGTCTCGCCCCGGGCCTCCGAGCTGTGCAGATAAGAGGGCAGGAACTGGCTCCTTCCAGTCTACAGAGCTTCCCCCAGGCCTGGCTCACCGCGCAGGGGCTGGACAGGGCTGGGGGCTCCCGGCCTCTCTTGCCTGGTCCTGTCCCCAGCGACTCCCCCCCGCCCCCCCCCCCCCCCCCCCCCCGCAGGGCCAGGCCAGTCTCAGAGTTGAATGACGCCTGCACTGTCCTTCCTGTCCACGCCCCCTTCCCGCATGGACCTGGGCTCTTTCCCAAGGGCGCTTGTCCACCCTGAGTTTATTTTTGAAAATCTGTTAGTATTTTAATTTTTAAAAAATTTTATACGGGGCTGGAGCAATAGCACAGCGGGTAGGGCGTTTGCCTTGCACGCGGCCGACCCGGGTTCGATTCCCAGCATCCCATAGGGTCCCCTGAGCATCGCCAGGGGTGACTCCTGAGTGCAGAGCCAGGAGTAACCCCTGTGCATGGTCGGGTGTGACCCAAAAACAAAAACAAAAAGAATTTTATACGGTAGTTCACAATATTTGATTCCATTTAATATTCAGACACCAATCCTACCACCAGGACACCTTCCCACCACCGTATATTTCGGATGTTTCCATCCCAAACCCCAGTCCCTGCCCCAAAGCAGAACCGAAAGAATATGTTCTGTATTGTCTGTTAAAGGTTGAGTCTTGTGTGCTTTTTACATATATATCGGTTAAAAAAATGGGCTAGTTGGGGCTGGAGTGATAGCACAGCGGATAGGGCGTTTGCCTTGCACGCGGCCAACCCGGGTTCGAATCCCAGCATCCCATATGGTCCCCTGAGCACCGCCAGGAGTAATTCCTGAGTGTAGAGCCAGGAGTAACCCCTGTGCATCGCTGGGTGTGACCCAAAAAGCAAAAAAAAAAAAAAAAAAAAAAAAAGGGCTAGCACAGCAGGTAGGGCATTTGCCTTGCACACGGCCGACTCGAATTCGATTCCTCTGCCCCTCTCGGAGAGCCCGGCAAGCTACCGAGAGTATCCCGCCCGCACGACAGAGCCTGGCAAGCTCCCCGTAGCGTATTCAATATGCCAAAAACAGTAACAACAAGTCTCACCATGGAGACGTTACTGGTGCCCGCTCGAGCAAATCGATGAACAATGGGACGACAGTGATCAGTAAAAAAAAAAAATGTATATTTCCCTCTAAGGTTAGTTGCCTCCTACTTAACCCTATCAAATTTGTCCACCCTGAGTTTAGGAAGAGTCCAGTTACTCACCCCAGCAACACACACACACACACACACACACACACACACACACACTCTGTCCTGTGGCTGGCCAGTGCTGGTGGGGGTCTGGGTGACCCCAGGGAAGGTGGCAGGCAGGCTCTGGGGGGGGGCAGTTCATCTCTTGAGGAGGGTGGGCGGGACGGCAGCCCGGGGCAGGGCTGGCCTGTCCCCAGAGGGCTGAGTCCCTCTGGCCAGCACTCCACGCCGCCACTCAGGTTCCAGGCGAAGGTGAAAGGCCAGGCGTTCCGCGTGGCTCCCATGACGAAGCCGATCTGTGTTTTGTATGCCATGTGTTTCTGGTTTCTCCTTTGAAGATCGCCTGGGAAAGGCTAACAGTCGTGGAAGTAACAAACACTTCTGTCTTCTCTTCTCTTGCCAAAAGCAATCTTTAATCACCCCACCAAGTAATGGGCTCAGAATAGCATAATGGAAACAAAGTACTTAAAATACTTTCTTGGGTGGATAAACACAGCAGAGGGGGGGAAGAAACCCCCTTGTACATGCCCAGCCCCATCCTTCTTACCGTGTACACAGCAGCGAGAGGATGGGGAAGGACAGGAAGAAATCCTTCCTTGCGAGCAGGTGATGGTAAACAGTGAGAAGGCGCTTCCTGGTGCGGAGAGGATGGGGCGCCCGTGCTGACCCCTGTCCCCGAGTTGGCTCCTCCTCAAAGCGGGTCCCCCAGGGACAAGGAAGAGTGGGACATAACCGCCGGGGCCTTCTGCTGCTCAGGATCTCTCTCGGGTCTCCTTCGAGGTGCAAACCAGGCTGGATGGAGTGGAGTGGAGGGCCCTGGGAATCGGGGCAGTTTCCTAACCGGGAAACCTCCCGGCCCGAGAGATAGCACACAGGGAAGGCACTTGCCTTGCATGTAGCCGACCTGGGTTCGATCCCTGGGCCCTCCCTGAGCTCCCCCAAGAGTGATCCCAGATGGGGCCCGAGAGATGGGACAGCGGGGAGGGCGTTGGCCTTGTATGCGACCAACCTGGGTTCTATCCCCGGCATCCCATATAGTCCCTTGAGCACCATCAGGAGTGATTCCTGAGTGCAGAGCCAGGAGGAACCCCTGAGCATCACCGGTGTGACCCCCTTCCAAAAAAAACAAGCCAATTAATAATTAAAAGAAAAGGGGCTGGAGCAATAGCACAGTGGGTAGGGCGTTTGCCTTACACGCCACAGACCTGGGTTCAATTTCCAGCATCCCATATGGTTCCCTGAGTACCGCCAGGAGTGATTCCTGAGTGCAGAGCCAGGAGGAACCCCTGAGCATCACCGGTGTGACCCAACCCCCCAAAAAGCCAATTAATAATTAAAAGAAAAGAAAAAAAGAGTGACCCCTGAGCACAGAGACAGGAGTAAGAGCTGAGCACTGCCAGTGTGACCCCCCAAATCCCACACCCGCCCTTCTCCCCAAATGGGGGAATCTAAAGCCAAAATTTGAAAACCTGTCCAGATTTTGAGTTATAAAGTCCAAACTGAGACCCCCCCCCACCCAGGGGTAAGTTGAGTTTAGTATTAGAGGTGGCAGAAGTTCTTTCAAATTAAAATTTTTTTAAAAAATTATTTTTATGTTTAAAGTTGTTCACAAGAATTTATTACATTTAATATTCCAACACCAGTCCCACCGCCGTCACACCTTCCCACCACTGTATTTCAAATGTTTCCACCCTGACCCCCAGAACCTGCCCCCAAAGCAGAACCTCAGTGATTTATTTTGTATTGCTTGTTATGAATATTCCACTAAAAATGATCCAAAAACAGTTTCCTTAGGGGCTGGAGTGATAGCACAGCAGATAGGGCATTTGCCTTGCAGGTGACTGACCGGGTTCGATTCCCAGCATCCCATAGGGTCCCCTGAGCACCACCAGGAGTGATTCCTGAGTGCAGAGCCAGGAGCAACCCCTGTGCATCACCGGGTGTGACCCAAAAAGAAAAAAAAAAGTTTCCTTGAGGAAAGTGTGTGAAGATTGTTGTATTTTACCCCGGAGCCGGTAAGGAGACAGAGGTTCTAAAAGCAAAGATGGGCTTTTGCTCTGTTTGGGGGCCAAACCCGCAGTACCCAGGAGGCCCTCGACAGGGCTGGGGATGAAACCAGGCCAGGGAGCTGCGTAGAAAGCAAGTGCGTGATCCTCTCTCCGTCCCGCTGAGACTCTTGATTGCAATCACCTTCTCCTCCAAGAAGCCCTTCTGGATTTCCACAGTCAGAATCCCTCTCTCCCATGGCTGAAGACAAAAGCCAGGAGGCTTCGAAACCCTCATCACTGTTTCACCTCGGCCAAGTTACTGATTCTCTCGGAGCTTCTTTCCCCATCTGTCAAGTGGAGAGAAACAAACGTTCTCCTTAGGATCCCGGGACACAGACCTAAGTAGCTCACGGTCAGTTGTTCACTCCGAACTTTATTGGTGGGGGTGGGGTGGGCTGGGGGAGCGGGGAGGGGGCTTGGACTCGCCTCACGGTGCTCAGGGCTTGCTTCTGGCCCTTTGGCTCAGCAGTGACTGACCTGGACCTGGCTGTGAGCCAGGGAAGGCCTTAACCTCGGGACCGTCTCTCCAGCCCTTCACTCAAAACTTAACCGTGTCTGCTTTCAAGTTGGAGACACAACACATTCCTTGTGTTTTTGTTGTTGTTGTTGTGGGGGGGAGGGGGAGTCTCCCAAGCAGTGCTCGGGTACCTGGGGTTCATTCTCAGTGATTCTTCATTTCTTTTTTTCTTTGCTTTTCGGGTCACACCCGGCGCTGCACAGGGGTTCCTCCTGGCTTTGCACTCAGGAACTAGTCCTGATGGTGCTTGGGGGACCCTATGGGATGCTGGGGGTCGAACCCGGGTAGGTCGCGTGCAAGGCCAACGCCCTCCCCGCTGTGCTGTCGCTCCAGCCCCTCGAAGTGACTCTTGGTCAATAAGGCTGGAGGTTCCATGCTCAGGGCCAGCCAGCAGCGTGGCCTTGGCTGGGGACGGTATGTGGCCACCTCCAGGCAGGCCATTGGGTGCCAGGGACCCACCTGGGGGGGCCTCGACGTTGCCAGGTCTGTGCTCAGCGCACTGAGCTCTCCAGCCCCTTGGTGATCACTTTCAAAGCGACACGACGACCTTCCCTTTGCAGACAGGGCAGCCACGGTGTAGAGGGTTCAAGGAACCTGGCTGAGGCCACATAGTCAATCACCCCTTGTCCCCATGTGCTGGGAATGCACCGACGGCCTCCCAGGACCTGGCACACACATAGTAGGTGTGCAGCACACGCGCGTGGCCCCAGCTGAGGTCCCCGCTAGTCCCGAGCTGCTGGCGCCACCCAATTGCACGTGTCGCCAACCTCCCAGCGTTTTTGCACACCTCGAACGGGGGGGGGGGGGGGAGTGTGGGGTGCATCGCCAAGGACACAAATGTCGCCCACGCCCGCCCCAGCGGTGGGTGCTGGAGCCTCGGGTTCCTGCGTGGGGATGTGGGGGTGCAGCCAACGAGGAGCGTTCGGCGTTGGCAGCAGGACATGCCTGTGGCCGGGGCCAGAGCACATGCGTGTGTGAAGCCCCGAGATCAACCTCCCTCATCGCTGGCCAGGTAGAAGCGAAGGCCGAGTGATGACGAGCCCGGGCGGAAGCACCCAGCGGGGAGATTGGATGAGGGTACTTTGGGGATTTCTCTGGCAGCTCCCGTGGGCCCCTGAGGTAGCGAGCTCCGGGGCGCACCAGGGGGACGCCTAGCCAGGCTGGGCAACCTTGAGACCTTGGCGACAGCGGACAAAGGTCAATGGAAGGGGCTGGAGCGGTAGTATAGCGGGGAGGGCGTTTGTCTTGCACGTGGCTGACCTAGGGTCTATCCCCGGCATCCCATTGGGTCCCCCCGCCCACCCAAGACCACCAGGGGTCATTCCTCAGTGCAGAGCCAGGAGCAAGCCTATGAGCACTGCCGGGTGTGACCCAAAAAGCAAAATAATAATAATAATAATAATAATAATAATAATAATAATAATAATAATAATAATAATAAAAAGAAAACTGAACAGAAAAGGAAAAGCTCATCGGATTGGAAGTTTGATGCAAAGAGTTCCAAGACCCCTCGCCGGCAGGGTATGCCCCAGCGGGACCTGGGTCTTTAGGCCTGCCTCGGGCCAGCCCTCTCAGAGGAAGCCGCATTCTTGGCTGCCTCTCCCTCCTCCACCCCCTCCCTGCCCTGTGGCAAGGTGTAACCGGAGGTTGGGGACATTGGATTTGGAACCGGCTCAGCCCTAACACTTGTCTTGGGATAAATCCCCTCGTCGCTAATCTTTCCTGAACCGTAAGAAGAAGAGAAGATCGCTGGGGATTGAGACCTTGGGAAGCCCAGAGTTTAGCATCGAGCCTGTCCCTCCCGGCATGTTCGGGCAGGATCTGGGCTTACGGCTGCTGCTGGTGGCGGCTGCATCCCTCTGAACTCCAGCATATTTTCGTGATTATTTATCGCTACGGAGTTACTGTGACTTCCAGTGCTGTGAGTGGCAGCTGGGTGTGTGCGTCGTTTCAATACCACGGGCACCGGCCAAGGCTCCCGTGTTCTCCCCACTGCAACTCAGATCTGTGGACCAGCTTCCCAGTCTCCTTGCTTCTGGTCCTTGTTGGTCCCTACCGTGGGTCATTCTGTGTCTGTCCCCTCCTGTCCGACTGCCTTCACTCAGTCAGATGCCTTCTCGTTCCACCCAGGTGATGGCAAATTGCATGACCTCCCCTCCCCTCTTTCTCATAACTGCATAATGTTCCGTTGTGCATATATACCTCAAGTTTTTTGGGTTTTTTTTTTTTTTTTTTTTTGGCTTTTTGGGTCACACCTGGCAGTGCACAAGGGTTACTCCTGGTTCTGCACTCAGGAGTCACCCCTGGCGGTGCTCAGGGGACCATATGGGATGCTGGGAATCAAACTCAGTTCGGCTGCGTGCAAGGCAAACGCCCTATCCGCTGTGCTCCAGCCCTATACCACAAGTTTTTTAATTTTCCTTTTGGGTCACATCTGGTGACGCTTAGGGGTTCGTCCTGGCTCTGCACTCAGGAATTACCCCTGGAGGTGCTCGAGGGACCATATGGGATGCCAGGGTTGGAACCCAGGTTGACTGCATGCAAGGCAAGTGCCCTACTCGCTGTACCATCACTCTGGCCCCAACAACTTCTTTTTCTTTTTCTTTTGCTCTTTGGGCCACACCTGGCGATGCTCACGGGTTCCTCCTGGCTCTGCACTCAGGAATTACTCCTGCTGGTGCTCGGGAAACCCTGTGGGATGCCAGGGATTGAACCCGGGTTGGCCGCCTGCATGACAAACCTTCTGCCCACTGGACTCTTGCTCTGGCCTCACCAATGTATTAAATACGATGAGATGGAGGGAACTTTCTAGGTGATGGCAGGAGCCAGGAACAAAGCCAGAACTGCTTGGGCCAGGAGGTTGCAAGTGACTGAGGGAACCCCCCAAATATCTTGGAACAAGCAGGGAATCATCAGGAGTGAGGAGGGGAAGGGGCACGCTACGTCTCAGCTCTCCGGAGGGGATAGTGGACAGAGGTTGGCAGAGGTCAGGGATGGTGTGATGGTACTGGGGGTGGAAGAAAACCTTCAGGACAATCCACGGGGTGGGGGAGGGGGAAAGTGGTTTCCTAAAGGATGATGTAACCGACTCTCCTTCCTTGCCTCACCTCCACATTTTAGTATGAAACCATTTAAATATATAGAAAAACAGAACAGGGCCGGAGCAATAGCACAGCCTATACAGGGCATTTGCCTAGCATGCGGCAGACCCAGGTTCAGTCCCCGGCACCCCGTCAGGCCCCCCCACCCCCAGCACCACCAGGAATAACTCCTGAGTGCAGAGCCAGGTGTCACCCCTGAGCTTCACCGGGTAGGACCCCCAAAGACAGAAAAATCAAAATCAAAATAGAACAACTGATTATTGAACACCTAGATCCCTGCCCCCCCGCCCCCACCCCAGCGGATTGTCCTAAAGGCTTTCTCCTTGCTTTGTCATCCCTCTCCTCATTCCTGAGGTGGCCTCTCCTACCCTTCCATCGAGTCAGCTGCTTGTCGGTTGCAATGCAAACGGACGGCTATCAGCGGCCTTATCCCCAAACACTTCGGCATGCATCTGCATATCTCGAAGCCAAGTTCAATATTTGTGGATGGATTTTTTTTTTTCCAGAAGGAAACATTGATCCCCCCACCCCTCACCCCACCCCATCCCAGTGAAAGGGCAGCCTATTCAAATCTCATTCCTTGCATTTTCACAGATTTTTGGCATACCAGGGCCATTCAAACCCTTATCAAGATAGAGGTTCTCCTCCCTCTGACTCCTTCCCCTCGGAAGCTTCCTGTACTCCATTCTAGAACCTCGACCGAAGGGGACTGCAGAGGGCATTGAGGCAGGGGCGTTGGAGAGCTGACTGCCCGCCATCGGAGAGCCCATTCTCTTTCTTTTTTAAAAAAATAATTTATTATTTTAACATTTTTTATCAGTGAATCACCGTGAGGGTACAGTTACAGATCTACATATTTTCGTGCTTGTGTTTCGGTCATACAATGCTCGAGAACTCATCCCTCCCCCCACCAGTGCCCATTCTCCACCACCGATAATCCCGGTCAGAAGAGATGAGGCCATTCTCTTTCTTATCGTATCATTGTAGTGCTCTGTATGGATATACCACAATCCAGCCTTCCTCCTACTGACGGGCAGCAGGGGATGTTCTGGTTGTGGGTGCCTTCTGGTCTACGAGAGTCCCTCTGATCGTGGGGGGGGGGGTAGGGGGGCGGGGAACAAGAGAACCCTTGACAGAAAGATAGAAGTCATAGCTCTGCTAGGAGGTGGCCGCGCTTATCTGGGCCAGAGATAATAGGGCGGGAGAGCTCAGTGGTCAGACTTATTTTATGGACACTCTCTTCCTTCACAAACAGCTTCGGGGCTTGGAGAAACTCCCGTGCGTGGTGGTAGGAGAGGCGGGGGCGGGGGGGGGTGGGGGGAGATGGAGATAACCCATTTCTGAAGGAAAGCTCAGGGATTGCATCCCTTTCTTTCATATTTAATCTTCTTAGTCTCTGTGGTCAAAGGTTTTCCAGACCTGGGTTACAAATTTGCAAGGAGGAACCTCCCGGGGGGGGGGGGGGGGGTGGTGTGCTATCAGAGGAAGCATCCTCTGGGCGGGGGGAGGGGGTGGGGGGAGGGGGGGCGGGGATAGCCGAAGCTCTCCTAAGCGCTGTGTCCAAAGGGATATGCCAAGAAGGAGATTAAAAGCTCTAAGTCGCTTGTGATCCGGAGGACCCGGCTTGGGGTGGGGTTAGATGGAAAGTTCTAATAATAACAACGCTAAGCTCGGAGGGCTTAAGGAGCCAGACCCGGGCGCTCTGCGTTTCCCTGGTCATCTCAGCCGGGAGGCCGGAAAGATGAACTTCCCGTGTCGGAGAGGAAGGAGGCAAGGCCCTCAACCCGGGGCCTCTCGCCTCCGCGCCCTCAACACGGACGGACGCTTCCGAAGGGAGCAAAAGGGACTCTTCTCTCCTTCCCAGCAAACCCGACCTCCAAATGGGCCAACGTGTCTTTTGGAAGTCAACCCCGGGGAGGAAACGGTCCAGAAACGGGGGCGCGAGTGCCAAGAGGGGCTCCTGGGGGAGTGCCCGGCACAGACCGGGGCTTGCCCGGTCTCAACATCAAAAGTCCCGGGGAAACCCACGTGATTCTTCACCCCACTCCTGGCCGCAGTTACTGTCTGCTCGAACGTTGTCGTTGGTGATGAGGTTTCCGTGTCCAGCACTTAATTGACTCCAGAAGGGTACTCAGAAATCTATCCCGGGTCTGCCCGGCTTTCTTGGTGGGGGTGCACAGCTGACAGTGCTCAAAGATTACTCCTCACTTCACTCAGGGATCGCTCCTGGCGAGCTCAGGGGACCACGGAGGGTACCAGGGATTGAGCCCTGGTCGATAGTGAGGGAGGGAGGCGCCTTACCCCCGCACTCTCTCCCCGCCCCTCGACTTCCTGCTTGGCTGGCACTCAGGACAATCTGTCTGGCTAAGGATGGGAGCAGCTTGTGCCGTTGGGGCATTTGAGGACACGGGACCAATGGAGCATGTGTGTGGACCGCGCACTGCTTCCTCAGGAATGAGTTTGGGAGCCAGAGAGATAGCATCGCGGGTAGGGCGCTTGCCTTGCACACGGCCAACCTGGGTTCAATCCCTGGCACCATCGATGCTCTCCGAGCCCTGTCAGAAGTGAGCCCCGAGACAGCAGTAAGCCCCGAGCCCTTCTCCTTAGGGCTGGGACTCTGTCCTGAGAAGGGGAGTGAAGGAACTTAGCAAAGGTGCATTTCAGGAGTGTGGTTCTTGGAAGAGGAGAGATAGAGGACCTTCAAGATACCAGAGATGGGGCCGGAGAGATAGTGCGGCAGGTAGGGCATTTGCCTTTGCACACGACTGGCCCGGGTTCGATCCCCGGCATCCCCTAGGGTCCCCAAGCAGTGCCAGGAGAAATTTCTTAGTGCAGAGCCAGGAGGAACCCCTGAGCATTGCTGGGTGTGGCTCCCAAACAAACAAACAAACAAACAAACAAAATACCCATACTTAAGAGTCTTTGGGGCCAGAGAGATAGCACAATGGTTAAGGCACCTACTTGCCTGGTGTGTGACCAACCCAGGTTCAATCTCCAGCACCACATGAAGTCTCCGGAGCACGGCCACGAGTCACCTCTGAACACAGAGCTGGGAAGAAACCTTAAACACTGTGGACATGACCCCCAGAAAACTGAAACTTAGTCCTCCTGTTTGTTTGGGGCCACACCCAGCGGTGCTTAGGGTGGCTGTGCACTCAGGAACCACACCTAGCGGTGCTCTAGGGACCGTAGGGGCCGCCCCGGGGTCAGGCAAGCGCCCTACCTGCTCTGCTATCTCTCTGACCCCCAAACTCATTCCTGAAGAAGCAGTGAGTGGTGCACGCACTCGGGGAAAGGCACGATCCATTGGCCGCGTGTCCTCAAACGCTGCTCTTCCTTGTTCCGGGTAGGAGATCAGCCTGCTAACTGCTGGGGGCGGAGCGGGGGTGGGGGGTCTTTAAGCTGTGATCCCCTTAATTCTCCTCCCCTGCCTGTGGATTGTGACCGAAAGCGTCTAGAGGTGTCTGTGTTCTGCCATCGTCTGCAGACCCCAAGTGAGGGAGCTGCAGTTGGGTCTACTGGCTGAGTGTCCCGACAGAAGGCGGCCTTGTGAAGACACACAACGATTTCTTTTCTTTTTGTGTGTTTTTGTGTTTATCCCTCTGGGAGAGCCCGGCAAGCTACCGAGAGTATCGTGCCCGCACGGCAGAGCCTGGCAAGCTCCCCATGGCGTATGGATATGCCAAAACCAGTAACAGCAAGTCTCACCATGGAGACGTTACTGGTGCCTGCTCGAGCAAATTGATGAGCAATGGGACAACAGTGCGACAGTGTTTTGGGGTCCCAACAGTTGGTGCTCAGGACTTACTCCTGATTCTGTGCTCAGGGCTCACTCCTGGCCAGCTTGGATGGTGCCGCGGATGGAATCCTGGTTGGCTGGAGGATGGCACCTAAGGGCCTTACCCCTTTTCCTATCTCTTTGGCCCCAGGACAGAGAACAATTTCCGTAGGTCCTGTGTTACTTTCCTCTCTTGAAAGTTTTACTCATTTATTTTAAATTTATTTTTGCTTTTTGGGTCACACCCGGCGATGCTCAGGGTTACCCCTGGCTCTGCACTCAGGAATTACTCTTGGTGGTGCTTGGGGGACCGTATGGGATGCTGGGGATCAAACCCAGGTTGGCCACGTGCAAGGCAAACGCCCTCCCCCCCGTGCTATTGCTCCAGCCCCTAAGTTTTATTCATTTATTTAATTGTTTATGTGGGGGGGGTCACACCTGTTGATGCGGGGGGGGGGGGGTTAAACCTGACTCTGTGCTCAGGGCTAAATCCAGAGCCCCAGTGGGGGACCACGAGGTGTCGGCATTGGACCCAAGCCTCCCACATGTGCTCTGGACCTTGCATCATCTCTCAGTCCCATATTTGGTTTCAAGTTTTGGAGAAGTTGCCAATTATCTCCTCACCCTTGTCTCCCTTCCCTCCTCCCTCCTTCTCAGGCACTTTGCTTCTCTTATCAGTGGCCACTGGTTTCTCTTTCTGTCTCGTTTTGTCTGTTCATCAGTTTCGTGTCTTGCTAAACATCCTGATTCCTCCTCACTTATGGCACCTGATACACGCCACCCACCCTGCCCCGTAGCGTGGCCCACGGTAACGTGTATCTCACTCACTGCTCAATAGTTTTCCATTTGCCACACTTTTCCCTTTGTTTGTCTTTGGAGCCGCCTCTCCACTTCCTTGTTGTTTGTTGCTGTTTTGGCCACACCTAGCGGTGCTCAGGGTTGACTCCGGGCTCTGTGCCCAGGGATCTCTCTTGGTGGGGCCCGGGGGGTGGTGATGTTAGGTGGCGTTGGGGATTGAACAAGGACCTTACCCAGCCGTACTAACTCCTTAGCCCTTCCCACAACTTGAACCGATCTTCCACTGACAAACACTTGGGTCGTTTCCGTATTTTAGTTATCGTAGACAATGCTGCCATCAACAGTGAGGTGGACATAACTTTTTCTGTTTGTGTGTGTGTGTGTGTGTGTGTGTGTGTGTGTGCAGACACACACCCAGCGGTTCCTAAACTGGGTCTGTACTCAGGAGTGACCCTTGGCAGTTCTTACTGAACCATGGGCAATGCCAGGGATAGAGCCGGGTTGGCATCATGCAAGGCAGGCGCCTGGCCCGCTGGGTGCCCCTCGTGGTTCTGTATTCTCCAGAGTGGGGGGTGCTGGTATCTCTGCCAGCTCTCTCTGGAGCTTTCTCGGGGAGCTTCCTTGTGTCTTCCCAGTGTGCTGGCGGGAGGTGACAGTATCTGTCATCTCTTTCTCCACCCGCTCTCCAGCTCCTGTCACCAAGGTGGAGTCTCTGTAGCGCTGGGTCTCTTCGTGTCTCTTGCACAGAGTTGCCTGCACGGGGTCTGTTTCTTGGGTCGGTCTTGGAGTGGCTTTGACTTGTCTCTGCTTTCCTCCCAACACCCTGGTTCAGGCCAGCTCCCCGCCACCCCACACCTCCTTTTTTCCCCTTTCACGTTTTTGGTCACGACCGGCGATATTCAGGGCTCACTCCTGGCTCTGCACTCAGGAATTAATCCTGGCGGTGCTCGGGGGACCATATGGGATGCTGAGGATTGAACCTGGGTTGGCTGCATGCAAGGCAAACGCCCTACCCGCTCTAGCCCCCAGCTCTTTTTTAAAAATGTTTATTTATTTATAATTGAATCCTGGTAAGATACAGTTACAAAGCTTTCGTGTTTGAGTTTCAGTCCACCCCGCTCCCACCCACCAAATCCCACCCTTCTCCCTGCCTCTATTTCCCTGTTAACTCGCTCTCTACTTTGGGGCATTAAGGTTTGCAATACAGACGCTGAGTCCAGCTCCCCCCTCCCCTTTTTAAAAATTTTTTTTTACATTTTTGCTTTTTTTGAGTCACCCAGTGATGCACAGGGGTTCCTTCTGGCTCTTCACTCGGGATCATTCCTGGTGGTGCTCGGGGGACCCTATGGGATGCTGGGGATCGAACCCGGGTCGGCCGCGTGCAAGGCACACGCCCTCCCCACTGTGCTACTGCTCCAGCCCCAGCTCCCCTTCGTATCCAGATTCCCGTGGAAGCCTCCTGTGGTTGTAGCCTCTACCCCGCCCCCTCCCTCCAGCTCCTCCACCAGTTCCCAGGGGCTGGGTCCGTTCCTCTCTGGACTGATCTGGTTGGGGCGGAGCTTTATGGTGATGCAGGAGGCAGCGGTCACTGGTGCTCCCGATGTGTCCATCTCACCGGACACGCCTGCTCTGGGAAGCCTGAGTTATTTTATTTTTTCATTTTAGGTCACACCCGGCGATGCACAGGGGTCACTCCTGGCTCTGCACTCAGGAATTACTCCTGGCAGTGCTCAGGGGACCCTATCGGATGCTGGGATTTGAACCCGGGTCGGCCGAGTGCAAGGCAAACGCCCTACCCGCTATGCTATCACTCCAGCCCCGCTCCCGACTCTTGTAGAAGAGAGAATGGAGGCCAGTGGGGCAAAATCTACGGAAACAAAAGCAAAGTGAGTGCCTTTGAGAGAAACAGAAAAGGAAGAACATGTTGGCGCTGATTCCAGCACCAACTCAGCCCACGTGGTCGCTGAGCAATTTATTTGGCTTTTGCTTGGAGATGGGCTGATTTTTTTTTGGGGGGGGGGTCACACCTGGTGATGCTCAGGGGTTCCTCCTGGCTCTGCACTCAGGAATCACTCCTGGCAGTGCTCGGGGGACCCTATGGGATGCCGGGGATCGAATCCAGGTTGGCCGCATGCAAGGCAAACGCCCTCCCCGCTGTGCTATCGCTCCGGCCCGAGATGGGGCTGGTTTTGACAGATGTGCTGCACATCCAGTCATTGGGGTGAGAGAGAGGCCTCGCTCCCCGGGGGGAAACTGACGCTTGGGTCTCCCTGGGCCTCCTTCAAGCCCTCCGCGTATTTCCCACCCCCCATCGCGGGCGGGTTGGTTCCACAGACACGCAGCGCCCACATGTTCGCCTCCTGTGGGTGATGTGGGCGCCAGTCTGTGGACTGGACTCTGGTGCTCATGGTTTCCACCTTTGCCAGAAGAAAAACCCCACCCGGGGCTGGAGCGATAGCACAGTGGGGAGGGTGTTTGCCTTGCATGTGGTCGACCTGTGTTCGATTCCCAGCACCCTAGGGTCCCCCAACACTGCCAGGAGTCATTCCTGAGTGCAGAGCCAGGAGGAACCCCTGAGCACCGCCGGGTGTGACCCAAAAAGGCCCCAAAAAATAAATAAATAAAAGCCACATCCCTGGTGGAGATGACACAGAGCAGGAGGCCCGGGAGCTTCACTGTGCGGGGCACGAGAGTTTCCAAAGTCCCGCGGTGACCAGTTCTGGTTCCTTGGGCCTTGAGGTCCACTCCGCGTTCTTTCCCGTCGTCAGAAACCTGGCGAGGGGCTGCAGGAGTGGCTGGAGGGGCTGAGGCTGACGGAGGAAGAAGCTCCTTTCCCCAGGGCCACCCGGTCCCCCAGGACCGCCAGGGGTCGCTCCTGAGCACGGAGCTGGGAGCGGTCCCGGCACCCCTGGGTGTGGCCCTCCGAAAGGAAACACACAACCAAGAACGTTAAGCACAAATCCCCAATACTTAAGGAATCAGAGAGGAGGGTTGGGACACCCCACTGGGAGTGCAAAGGTCATTCCTGGGGTTTCCCCGCCCTCCATCTGATCTCCCCCTCTCATCGCGGTGTCTGGCAGGGGTGAAGGCGAAGCCCTGGGGTTGGGGCATAAGGGGCCTTGCTCCCCCCCAGTGCGACGTCGTCTGCCCCCACTCTGCCCGAAGGACTAAGGGCCCCCTTCCCAGCCGCACGAGGAGGGGGCCCCGGCTGGGGAAGCCGCAGCTGGGACCAGCTTTGACCCCTGCTGCCCAGAGCACAGGCTCTTTATGTTGCCCTGTATATTCTGCTTTGGGGAACCCCAGGGTGGGTGGATGTGGTGGTGGGGGTCTACATCGTCATTGCTCCAGGGGCAGCTGTTCAGCCCGCACCCCCTTCTCGTCCTGCTCACAGTTTTCTCATGGCTCTTTATCCGCACCATTGCTTCTTCTGACCCTCCCGTGGTCCAGTCTCTGCCCCCGGCTCTGTGTGGGGGGCAGGAGGTGGGGGCTACCTAGGACACCTGCTTAAAAGACCACAGAGAAATAGCATCCCCCTCCCCCTGCCCTCACGCGCATGTATGCACACCCGTCCTCACACCCTGGATAGATGGGAAGTCTCGGGGAAAGAATCCAATGAGCTGAACTTTTGTCCTTATTTTTTTTTCTGGGGGGGGGTCACACCCAGTGATGCTCAGGGCTTACTCCTGGTTCTGCACTCGGGAATGACTCCTCCTGGGCTCAGGGGATCCTATGGGATGTCGGGGATTGAACCCGGGTCGGTCGCGTGCAAGGCAAACGCCCTCTTGCTGGACCGTCGCTGCAGCCCCGTTGCGTCCTTAGTTCTTCCCAGGCCCAGCAGCCGTGGGGAGGGGCCGGGGGACTGTGCTGAGCACAGGCAGGACATGGGCATGGCGCCAGGTCCCCACAGAGGGAGGAGGGGCAGACACGCAGAGGAGGGGTGCTGAGTGGCCCCAGCAGGAGAGGCTGGCCCTGGGCTCTACTGCCGCCAGAGCACTGGAGGGGGTGGGGAGTTCCAGGAAGACTCCGTCTCCTCCGTGTTCGTCTCTCTGTGTCCCCTGCCCATCACAGTCCTTGTCCCTCTGGGGTTCTTGATGCAAATGACTGTCTTTCCCACTGGGGGTGCTTCCTGAGGGGGTGACCAGGCCCCAGGCTCCCGAAGGACCCAGAGACCTGCAGGGGCCGGACAGGAAGCAGCAGCCCAGGGGGGCCCTGGCCCGTGCCCGCCCTTCCTGCCATCAGCTGGTCCCGGCTCCCTCCCCAGGCGGTAGGCTCCTTCTCTGGGAGAAGGTTGGCCCCATTAGCAGATCAGGGGGCTTGATTGGTGTTAACAATGGTCGCTATGAAAGTGTTTCTGCTAATTGGAGCGATAGTAAAGCGGGCATTTGTCACGTAAGAGACTGACCAGGCCCGATCCCCGGCATCCCATAGGGTCCCCCGGGCCCGAGCACTGCCAGGAGTGATTCCTGAGTGCAGAGCCAGGAGGAACCCCTGAACATCGCTGGGTGTGACCTAAAAAGCAAAAAGAAAAAAAGAAGTAAAAGAAAGAGAGAAAGAGGGGCTGGAGTGATAGCACAGTGGGTAGGGCGTTTGCCTTGCACTCGGCCGACCCGGGTTCGGTTGCCAGCATCCCATATGGTCACCCGAGCACCGCCAGGGGTAGTTCCTGAGTGCAAAAGCAGGAGCAACTCCTGAGCATCGCTGGGTGTGACCCAAAAGAAAAAAAAAGAGAAAAAGAAAGAAAGAAAGAAAGAAAGAAAGAAAGAAAGAAAGAAAGAAAGAAAGAGAGAGAAATAAAGAAAGGAAGGAAGGAAGGAAGAAAGAAAGAAAGAAAGAAAGAAAGAAAGAAAGAAAGAAAGAAAGAAAGAAAGAAAGAAAAAGAAAGAGAGAAAGGAAGAAAGAAAGAAAGAAAGAAAGAAAGAAAGAAAGAAAGAAAGGAAGGAAGGAAGAAAGAAAGAAAGAAAGAAAGAAAGAAAGAAAGAAAGAAAGAAAGAAAGAAAGAGAAAGAAAGAGGGAGAGAAAGAAAGAAAGAAGGAGAAAGAAAGAGAGAAAGGAAGAAAGAAAGAAAGAAAGAGGGAGAGAAAGAAAGAAAAAGAGAGAGAGAGAGAAAGAAAGAAAGAAAGAAAGAAAGAAAGAAAGAAAGAAAGAAAGAAAGAAAGAAAGAAAGAAAGAAAGAAAGAAAGGGGCTGGAGCAATAGCACAGCGGGTAGGGCATTTGCCTTGCACGTGGCCGACCTGGGTTTGATTCCCAGCATCCCATATGGTCCCCTGAGCACCGCCAGGGGTAATTTCTGAGTGCAGAGCCAGGAATAACCCCTGTGTGTTGCCGAAATGTCTCAGCTGATGTTGCTGGGTTTGAACGCCCCGCCCTTCTCGCTTCTGCCGCTGTGCTCTTCCAGCCGTCTTCCCCGTCCATTCAGGAAGACTTGAGGAAGGAGATCCAGACAGAGAGACGTTTTCCGGGTCACTGCATCAACAGCTACAATGAAGAGTTTGGGGGTCGGGAGATGTTCAAAGGGACTCGGGGTTTGGGTCTCTGGCCCTGGATGTCCATAAGATCACCACGCAGCAAATGTCTCGTCACCCCCAGTTGTCCTAGGGAGGAAAAGGACCTACAGGGAATTACCCTAGTTTAGGTGGCTGGATTGTCCTTGATTCTGTTTTTATCTCTAGGTTCTCTCTCGCTTCCCCCCTCTTCCTGGTTTCTTTCAGCTGGTGTGGAACCGGCTCACTTATCCAGTGAATGAATGAATGTGGAGATGGGAGATGGAGAATAGAGATTCTCTGAGCCCGCCACAATCTCCGAGGCAGAATTTGCAGTGCAAGGCCTGGGAGTGCCCCCGCCCCAGGAACTCAGTGTCACCTCAGGGGTACCCCCTCATGCTGGCATTTTGCAGTTTCCCCTAACACGGAAGCTCCTTCCCCTCACCTGGGCTATGGGCACGGGGGCCTGTCCTGCGGGATTTCACTCCTCTCTGTCCCCTCCTTCCCCAGTGCCCTCAGCTCACCGACCCTGTGCCAAGTGCTTGGAACCTACCCAGCCAATAAGGAGGGCGGGGACCCCCCCCCCCCCGAAATTCTCAGTCCAAAGGCTGGTGATTCAATCCAAGAGTCTGAGGATGTGACAGGGCCCCGCGGTGCTGGGGATTACCCAGGCCACCCCGGCGGGATTTCCTGGAAGGATGTGAGGGGGCTTGTAGAACAGAGGTCCAAGGTTCTAAAGAAACAGCTGCCAGGGGTGCCCGGAAGCAGGAATTTACAGACTTAGCAGGAGACAAGAAGGAAGGAGTTGGTGCAAGTTCTGGGGAGGGAGCACCTGACTGGCTGAGCCTGGGGCCTGGGCCCGCCTCCTGGGCGTGACGTCATGATTGGCAGGTGCCCTGGGACTCGAGCCAAGGCGGGGAAAGTTGGTTCCCCCCTGAGTTGAGATGTTTGAGAAGCTGTAAGGCGAACTGATGCCGGGCAGATGAAAGCTGCCCACTACTCCACCCGTCCTTTTGCTGCAGCTCTGTGTGTGCGTGTGCGAGTGTGTGTGTGTATGCTTGTGAGTGTGTGTGTGTATGTGTGCATGTATGTTTGTGAGTGTGTGTATGTTTGTGATTGTGTGTATGTCTGTGTGTGCATGTGTGTTTGTAGTGTGTGTGTGTTTGTGATTGTGTGTATGTCTGTGTGTGCATGTGTGTGTATGTTTGTGAGTGTGTATGTGTGCATGTGTGTGTATGTTTGTGAGTGTGTATGTGTGCATGTTGGTGAACGTGTGTGTATGTTTGTGATTGTGTGTGTGTCTGTGTGTATGTTTGTGATTATGTGTGTATGTCTGTGTGTGTGCATGTGTGTGTATGTTTGTGAGTGTGTATGTGTGCATATTGGTGAATGTGTATGTGTATGTTTGTGATTGTGTGTGTGTCTGTGTGTATGTTTGTGATTGTGTGTATGTCTGTGTGTGTGCATGTGTGTGTATGTTTGTGAGTGTGTGTGATGTTGGTGAATGTGTGTTTGTGTGTATGTTTGTGATTGTGTGTGTCTGTGTGTATGTTTGTGATTGTGTGTGTGTGTGTATGTATGTGTGGTGTTGGTGACCCCACGGAGGACTTCACACTTGCAAGGCCATTGTTCTGTTGCTGTACCCCCTCCCTGCCTCTGCTTTTTAATCCGCAACATGAGTTGCTGGGACAAAGGCTCTCTGTGAGCCTTTTCAGGTCAAATGTAGACCCTTGTTGAAGGATGTTTTGTTCACGGCCGTTTCCTTATGTCAATAGTGGAAAGAAAGAAAAAGCCGGTGAAGAAGCTCTCTGAGGACCTACTTTTGTTACGTCTTGTTTCTCTCCACGGATCTTCCAACAATATCTCATGACGACTTAACTATACTCAGAAATTTTGATTCACCCAACCAAAACCGACACCAGGATTTTGCATTTCTTTTCTGGGCAAGGAGCAAAATGATAGAACACAAAGGTCCCTCACCATTTTTTTTGTATTACTATTGAATCACCATGAGATATAGTTACAGATTTTCACGATTACATTTCAGTCATGCAATGACCAAACACTCATCCCTCCACCAGTGCACCACCAATGTCCCCAGTACCCCCGCTGCCACCCCACCCCATCCCACCCCCTGCCTCTGGGGCAGGTACATTTCTTCTTTCTCTCTCTCTACTTTGGGGTGTTATGGTTTGCAATACAGATGCTGAGAGGCCGTCATGTTTGGTCCTTAGTCTACTTTCAGCGCACACCTCCCATCCCGAGCGATCTTTCCAGCCATCACTTACCTAGTGGTCCCCTCTTCTCCATCCCGACTGCCTTTTCCCCCCAGCACGCCGTGAGGCTGGTTTCCAAACCCTGGAGCAATGCTCCTGGCCCTTAAGGTCCCTCACCATTGGCCTGTCTCCAGGTACCAGACACAGAGGCTAAAGATGCGGTTCTGTGTTTGGGGGTGGGGGGGTGGTTGTTCTGAGGAGGTGCCCTGCTGGGCTTCATGTTCCTCCTTTGCAAAGGACCCTTCATCATCATCGGTGCAGCTGTCATTCGAAAAGAGAGACACATCGGCAAGGAATTGATTGAGTTTTTTTTTTCTTTTTCTTTTTGGGTCACACCCGGTGATGCTCAGGGGTTACTCTTGGCTCATGCACTCAGGAATCACTCCTGGCAGTGCTCAGGGGACGATATGGGATGCTGGGAATCAACCCAGGTCAGCTGCATGCAAGGCAAACGCCCTCCCCGCTGTGCTATTGCTCCAGCGGCCCCCCCCCCCCATTGAGCTTTTGAGAGGGAGGAATCGAACCCACCAAGCCTCAGGGGCATCTCCCAGCAGAGGGAGGAGGTGAGGATGTGGCACCTGGTACCCTCCACCCCTCCCAAGCCCTTCTTTTTGCTCTTTTTTTTTTTTTTTTTTTTTGCTTTTTGGGTCACACCCAGCGATGCTCAGGGGTTACTCCTGGCTCTGCACTCAGGAATTACTCCTGGCGGTGCTTGGGGTACCATATGGGATATGGGATGCCGGGATCGAACCCGGGTCGGCCGCGTGCAAGGCAAACGCCCTACCCGCTGTGCTATCACTCCGGCCCCTGTCTTTGCTCTTGTCCTTCCCTCCACCCTGCACCTTCCTGTACTATCTCCATGGCGGCCCGTCTCCAGAGCCATCCTTCGTTTATTTATTGATTGATTGATTCTCACGGTGGCCCCCAATTGCCCCCCTGCCCCAGATCCACAGAGTGATCAAGGTTTTGAGGGAAAAAGCCAATTCTTCCCACCCTGGCTGTGGAAGGTTCTGGATTCTCTGCCTCTCTGCGGAGAGTGGAGATGTCCTTATCAACAGTGCCAGGATAACAGTGTTTGAGACTGAACACCCGTGGCTGCCCAGCTGCTTGTGGGTCCCACAGCTGGAGCAAAAGAAAAAAAAAACAACAACAACAGAAGGACGGGTGTTAGTTCCAGCTGTGAACAAAGCAGTCGGTACTATGCAGGGGGGAGGATAAAAAACCCACAACAGGGGCTGGAGTGATAGCACAGCAGGGAGGGTGTTTGCTTTGCACATGGCCGACCTGGGTTCGATTCCCAGCATCCCATAGGGTCCCCTGAGCAGCACCAGGAGTGATTCCTGAGTACAGAGCCAGGAGGAACCCCTGTACATTGCCAGGTGTGACCCAAAAAGCAAAAAACAAAACAAAACAAAAAACAAAACCAACAAAACCCCCCACAACAGCTCAACAACGCAACAGAACACCAAGTCCAGGCATGGCTGGTGGACAGAGTCTCGGAGTTCAGAATCATTGAAGGGAAGGGAAGGGTTCTCATTGTTTGGCTTGGCAGCGGGCTTGGGATTGTTTTCAAATGAGTTGGGGATTGTAAGCGGGCAGGTGTGAATGTGTGTGCACACGCACGCGTGTGTGCGGGAAGGCGGGAGACGGAGGAGAACGGGCTGGGAGGCAGCTGCGGGCGGGTGGCGGGGCGCGGAGGGAGAGGTGGGGAGAAGGGGGACAGAGGGAGAAGGGCCTGCGGTGGAAATGGTGGAAACACCCGGGGAGAGAAGAAATCCTGAAATCCCGCTCTGAGCTCTATCAAAATGGAAAATTCGGGATGAAAGAGCAGGAAAAAGCCCCAACAGGAGGCCTCGGGAAGAAAGCACAGCAGTTGTAGGAGAAAGCCCCAGCCAAGCTGGAACGAGCTGCCCCCTCCAGCCCGGCTCGGCCCGAAATAGTTTCCGGGAACCAGGTTCGCTGTCCCCGCCCAGGTCCCGGGGCCAGCGGGGAGATAAAGCCGCCCGTGTCGCTTGTCTTGGCTGCCTCTCAGCTGATACTGCTGACAGACGACTTTGATCTCGGGTTATCAGGGTCTAACCCTGTGCCCCGGCCTGCCTTGCCAGCTCCTGTCCGTCACCTCTGCCAAAAGGGCATTCCATAAGGTCACCGCGTGTGTGGGGGGGGGGGGGGGGAAGGGAAGGCGAGTCCTGTGTGCGCCCAGCAGGCCTTAGAGCCGGGGTGCTTGAGGAAACCGAGGTACTCAGAGCAGGCAAGGGGGGCTTTGACGCACAGCTTTCTCAAGTGGCAGCCGCCAAGGGGAGAGCAAGGGGTTTGGGGGGGGGGGTGGTGACACAGAACAGGCTGGCAGGCCAAGTCTGCACCCCAAATAATAAGCAGTGTGTCCCACCTTTCGGCCCTGTTTCTACCCTCTGTCTCATCCGAGGGAAGTGCTTTTTTTTTTTTTTACTTTATTTTATTTTATTATTTTTTTTTTTTGGCTTTTTGGATCACACCTGGAGATACTCAGGTGTGACTCCTGGCTCTGCACTCAGAAATGACTCCTGGTAGTGCTCGGGGAACCATATGGGATGCCAGGGATCGAACCCAGGTTGGCTGTGTGCAAGGCAAATGCCCTACCCGCTGTACTATTGCTTTGGCTCCTATTTTCTTTTCTTTTCTTTTCTTCTTCTTCTTCTTCTTTTTTTTTTTTCTTTTTGGGTCACACCCACCGATGCACAGGGGTCACTCCTGGCTCTGCACTCAGGAGTTACTCCTGACAGTGCTCAGGGGACCCTATGGGATGCTGGGAATCAAACCCCGGTCGATCACATGCAAGGCAAACGCCCTCCCCGCTGTGCTATCGCTCCAGCCCCAACTGTAGAAAATTTCTTTTCAAGAAAAATTATGCCCAGAAGTCTAATAGGTAGATCAGATTAAAGAGGGGGGGGCTGGTTGAGGAGTGGTCACCCAATATTCACTCTGCCTTGAACCCCTGTTCTGGTTCGCAGGGGACTGCCACAGCAGGGCAGCTCGAGGCACGGCACTGCAGAGTGCCGCAGTGTGGGGAGCGGGTTTCGAGAGTGGGGTGTCGACTAGCCCCCTTCCCTCTGAAACCCGGAGGGACTTCCTCTCTCTCAGCCTTGAGGGGTTCGCTTCTCCCCCTGGCCTCCCTGGCATGCAGACAAGTGTCACTCCACCCAGCAGTGCTCTCGGGCTGCTCTTAACCCAGTGCTCAGGAATCACTCCCAGGGTGCTGGGATTGAACCAGGGTTGGCAGCTTGCAAGGCCAGGGCCCTTCCGCTGTCCCATCTCTCCGGCCCCCTGTGGCTCCTCCTTGTGTCCCCCACAGTGTTCCCCGGGGGCTGTCTCTGTCTGAGCCTCTGTGTTAAGGACACCAGTCAAGGGGAGACGGCACCGGTGGCCTTGCACACAGCAGAATCTGTGCTACCTCTCCGGCCCCATCTCTGCAGACGCTCTTTTTTTTTTTTTTTCTTTTTGGGTCACACCCGGTGATGCACAGGGGTTACTCCAGGTTCATGCACTCAGGAATTCCTCTTCAATTTACTCAGGGGAACCATAAAGGATGCTGGGAATCGAACCCGGGTCGGCCATGTGCAAGGCAAACTCCCTACCTGCTGTACTAATCGCTCTGGCCCTTGCAGACACTCTTTAAAAAAATTTTTTTTTAAATTTTATAAAGTATACTGTCACTGTCACTGTCATCACTGTCATCTCGTTGTTCATCGATTTGCTTGAGCGGGCACAGTAATGTCTCCATTCATCCCACCCCTGAGATTTTAGCAGCCTCTCTTTACTCGTCCTTCCCAACCATGCCGCATTGGAGGCTCTTTCAGGGCCAGGGGAATGAGACCCATCGTTGTTAATTTTATAAAGTCGTTCACAATATTTGATTATATTTAATATTCAAACACCAATCCCATCACCATTACACCTTCCCACCACCACGGGGACACTCTTATTCCAACTCTATTTCAAGACCTCGAGGCTTCGGGCCCCCAGGGGCTTTGGGCCCCCACGGGCTTCTTTTTCTTAATTTTGTTCCCGCCGAGTTGGGGTGGGGATACCAGTCTTTTCTAGCCCCCCAACTCCTAATGTTGTTGGACCAACTATGGCTCTGGGTGGATGTTTGGGTCTGGGCCACGGGCGAGGCAGTTCCGGTCATCACAGCTGGTGCCTGGCCTCTCCAGGGTGCAGACCACCCCCCTTTTCATCCTTGCCATCTTCTCGGCTTGCTCTCGAGACCCCCTGCCTCGTGGGCTTGGGATGGAGAGAACCTCGGTCAAGCCCCTGGCGTAGGAGCGGTCCCCTTTATAGTTCTCTCTTCCTAACTGACGTGATGCCCCGAGGCCCTGGGGTCTGCAGGAAAAGTCAGGGTTTGGAGTTCTGGGAGGAGGCCCCCAATCCTGAGCACCGGGCCCAGGAGCCAGAGCGATAGCCTAGCAGGGAAAGCATCTGTCTGTCTTGCATGTGGCTGTTCTGGGTTCGATTCCCGGCATCCCATAGGGTCCCCGAGTATGGCCGGAAGTAAGTAATTCCTGAGCGCAGAGCAGAAAGTCACCCATGAGCATTGCCGGGTGTGACTCGAAAAGCCAAAAAACAAAACTCGGAGCACCGGGTCCTTATTTCATGCCTCCTTGGCCGGGGGAATGCGTTGCTCGGGCCAGCTCGGCCTGGGAGCCCCTTCAGCTCCACGGCGGCGGCTTCCCGGCCCCGTGGGCTGCGCCCGGCCTGGTTTCTTATTACCAAAGAGGAAGGAGCCTTCTGCACCAGCCCTTGCAGACCGCCTCCGACATCAAACAGCACCTTCCCTACCCGTTCCGAGGAGCGGGGCGCTCGCAAATGAAAACCATACCCGCTCCCTTGCCCCGCGAGCACACGCGTAATTTCATTAGGGCCGGAATGAAGGGCTGCGGGGGGAAACGTGTTTGAGGCTTGGCTGAACCCGCGCTGCTCTTGGAAGCGTTGGGCTTGCCGGGTGCCCAAGGAGCGAGTGGGTCCTGCTGGGCTCTCTCTGGCCTCCCCACACTTGGGGGGGGATCGGAGAGCTATCCTGGGGCGGGGTTGGGAAGAAGGTTCTGGAGAGCCCCAGACAGGGGCATCCTTTCTGCTTTGTTTTGTTTTGGTTTTTGAGTCACGCCCAGCAGGGCTGTGGGCTACTTGGGGGTCTCTGCCTCGGGATGGTTTACAGTGGTGCTGGGGGGACCAGGCGGTTCCGGGCATCAGACCGGGGCTGCCCACATGCGGAGCACGCACTCACTTCCTAAGCCAGCCCTCTGACTCTTTTTCTTTCTTTCTTTCTTTCTTTCTTTCTTTCTTTCTTTCTTTCTTTCTTTCTTTCTTTCTTTCTTTCTTTCTTTCTTTCTTTCTTTCTTTCTTTCTTTCTTTCTTTCTTTCTTTCTTTCTTTCTTTCTTTTTGGTTTTTTGGGTCACACCTGGCGATGCTCAGGGGTGACTCCTGGCTCTGCACTCAGGAATTACCCCTGGTGGTGCTCAGGGGACCCTATGGGATGCTGGGAATCGAACCCGGGTCGGCCGCGTGCAAGGCAAACACCCTGCCCGCTGTGCTATCGCTCCAGCCCCTCTTTTTTTTTTACTTCTTCTGTTTGAATTGTGGTAAGAGATGCCTCCTACAGGGGCTGGAGGAAGAGTTGTGGGCGTTACGGCCCTGGCCTTGCCTGTCGCCAACCTCAGTTTGATCACCGACAATGCAAAACGGTCCCCCGAGCACTGCCAGGAGGGGTCCCTGAGTGCAGAGCCTGGAGTAACCCCCACCAGATGTAGGAAAAAGGTTATCATCCTTGAAGTTTTATAGTTTCATTGGTTCTTTTTTTTTGGTGATTTTGTTTGTTTGTTGTTTTGGGTCACACCCGGCGATGCTCAGGGTTTAGTCCTGGCTCTGCACTCAGGAATTACTCCTGGCGGTGCTTGGGGGACCATATGGGATGCTAGGAATTGAACCTGGGTCGGCCGCATGCAAGGCAAGTGCCCTACCCACTGTGATATTGCTCTTGGTGATATTTTTGAGGCATGAAGTGCATGCACAGTACAAAGGCCACCAGCCCCTCCATTGTCACCAGCACTTTTTTCTGGTGATTCTTGATTGTTTCTGGAAATTGACTAGCCCAGCCTTCTCTCCATCTACCCACCTATTCCTTCTCTCCCTTCCCCTCCCTCCCCTCCTCCCTCCCCTACCCTTCTCTCATCCCTGCTCCCTGCCCATCTTGGTTTATTGGGTCATACCCAGAGACGCTCAGCCTTGCTCCTGGCTCTGCACTCAGGCATCACTCACGGTGGGGCTTGGGGGACCCTACGGGGTGCTGGGGATCGAACCTGGGTCAGCTGCATGCGAGGCAAGGGTTCTTCTACCCGCTGTGCTATTGCTGCAGCCCCCAATCCTACTTCCTCGTAGGACTAGAATCCGATCAGACTTGTCCCCTGTAACCGGCTTCCTTTATCGACCGCCTTCGTGGCACACCCATGGGGACAGGTGTCCGCGTGTCCCTGGTGCTGCCGACCGTTGGAGCTGTCACCCTGTGTGCAGAGAACTCCGTGCGTCGTGGCTTCCTCTCATGGTGGGTGTTTGGGGATCTGCCTTGTTGGCTCGAGTGGGCCCCAGGGCTATGGACAAGGTGCGTGACTGCCTCTCGGGGTCCCTGGGCTGACCTGGGTTTGATCCCTGGCACCCAATAGGGTTGCCCAAGCCTGTCAGGAGTGATCCCCGAGCTCAAGGCCAGGAGCAAGTTCCTGGGCACAGCTAGGTGGGACCCCAAAGCCAAAGCAACCACCAGCAAAACAGAACGTTGGGTATTGCCTTTCTCCTGCGGCTTCACGTTCTCCTGGTTCTCCTCTGGTTCTCCACTCAGGAATCACTCCTGGCAGTTCTCGGGCTCCCAGAGGGGCTGCAGATTGAGCCCTGGTCGGCTGTGTGCAAGGCAAGTGCCCTCCCGCTACTCTATTGCTCTGGACCCAGGAATAGATTTTTTTCTTTTTAAAGGATTAAAAAAATCACATAGTAATACTATCACCACTCATACAACTTAATCTTCCCTGAGCAGATGGGATTACCCAGAGCACTTTGCACGCAAGATCTAAATTTATCTTCAGAGCCGTTTGATGTGGTTGGTTCTGCTGAGATCTCCATTTTCCAGGTGAGGAAACCAAGGCCCAGAGAAGTTTCGTAAGTCACAAGGAGGCGGTGGGTTACGCTTATCTGCCTGGCTCAGGGAACGCTCTGAAATCCTGATTTTTTTCCAACTTCCGTTCTGGGGTCAGAGAAGCTGCTCTTATGGCAACTGTGGGGTAATTCACAATCCCCACCAACACCTGAGGGTCCCACGACTCCACAGACCCCTTAACACTGTTTGGTGCCCTCCTATGTGCTAGCCCCCTGGGGCTGGACAGTGGACAGGATGCCCCTCCTGCCCTCAGGGCTCTCGTGGTCCTTTGGAGAGTGGAGTGTGGACAAGGCCATGGGGAGCATCGGGCGGCAGAGACAGCCAGCCCAGGGCCCCCCGTTGTCCAGTGGTCACACTTACTTACGGATCCCAAGAGGTAAGCAGAGGGGCTGGAGCAATAGCACAGCGGGGAGGGCGTTTGCCTTGCACGCGGCTGACCTGGGTTCGATTCCCAGCATCCCATAGGGTTCCCTGAGCATCCGTAATGCACAGGTAAAACCTGCGTCCAGGTCTGAGATGGGGTTTCACTGCCCCCCCCACCCCCTTTGCCCATTCTTTCTCCCACTGAGCGAGGCCTGTGTCTCCCACAGGCTCCCACAGAAGATCCCACCCATGTGTGGAGTCGTGGAAACCAGCTTCTTCTCACAGTGCTTGGGGTGCCCTGGAAGGAGAGGGAATTTTCTCAGTTTCTTCAACGTAGGGTCTCAGGGAAGGACTCTCCTGGGCCCCATTTTGCCAAACGTGCTCTTTTTTGGTGGTGGTGGTGGGGGTCACATTTAGTGAAGCTCAGGGGTTACTCCTGGCTCTGTGCTCGGGAATCATTCCTGGCCGTGTTTTTTAATTTTTTTTATTTTTGGGTCACACCCGGCAATGCACAGGGGTCACTCCTGGCTCTCCACTCAGGAATTACTCCTGGCGGTGCTCAGGGGACCATATGGGATGCTGGGAATCGAATCCTGGTCGGCCGTGTGCAAGGCAAATGCCCTCCCCACTGTATTATCGCTCCAGCCCCTCCTGGCCATGTTTGGGGGAACATGGGATGCCGGGGATTGAACTTGGGTTGGCCGCATGCGAGGCAAACGCCCTCCCCACTGTCCTGTCACTCTGGCTAACTATCCCCCTTTGTGCAGTTAGTTCCACAGAGGGGCCTTCTGGTCGACCAGCCCTGGGAATGTGTGTAATAGGTGTGAGGGGCCAGAAGGAACAGGAGAGAGGAGATTCCTGGGCAGAGAGAAACAGGAGCTCGTGCAACTTGTCCCAGAAACAACCATTACATCTTTTTTTTTTTTTGCTTTTTGGGTCACACCTGGCGATGCACAGGGGTTACTCCTGGCTCTGCACTCAGGAATTACTCCTGGCAGTGCTCAGGGGACCCTATGGGATGCTGGGAATCGAACCCGTGTTGGTCGCGTGCAAGGCAAATGCCCTCCCCGCTGTGCTATTGCTCCAGTCCCAACAACCATTACGTCTTAATCAAGGTTTCTGGTGTGCCAGCCGCAAAGCTGCTGAGAGGCTGAGGGGTCAGTGGCAAGATGAGGCTGTTGCGGGAAGGAATCAGAGTGGGGCACCAGAAGGCTGGATTGGTGAGGACTCTGTCTCTCTGTGTCTCTGTCTCTCTGTGTCTCTGTCGGTCTGTCTCTCTCTCTCCAGGCCATCTGGTCTCTCATCTCTATTTCTCTCTGCACATCTGCTCCATCTCTTTCTTTGAAGGGTTGTTGTCTTACATTCAGCTCCCAGGGCCAGCCCTGGCCGTCCCAGCCCTCCCTCCACGAGGCGCTTCTCAGCTCAGGCGCCTTCTTCTCACAGTTCTTGGGAGAAGAGTTTCTGGAAGGACAGAGGAGGCTGATCAGCAGAGGTTAAAGGTCTCTTCCCATTCCGAGGAGGTGCGGGCAGGGGAAGTGCGGTGACCTGATCTTTCCCGCTTGTGGGTGATGAGGGCGGGGACAGGTCCGGACTCCGGAAAGGAGGACGTAGCTCAGGATGGAAGCAACGGTGAGAACGACTTGAAGATCTAGAACGCAGAGGAGGGGACAGTTGCTTCCTCTGGACAGTGAAAGCCCAGGGCATTTCTCTAGGAACACAGCTTCTGGGTTAGGGCTTGAAGGACAAAGGGGGACTCTCTGAAGGACACGGGCCCACAGGACAGTTGAGGTTACAGGGTGATAACAAACTGACCTTCAAATCTTAGCAGTCGAGCTGGGGAGGTGGTTTCATGGCGGAACGTGGACTTGACATAGGTGAGACCTGGGTTTGACCCCCCACCTGCCAACACTGTCGCCTTCCTCTCAGAAACAGCGATAAGATCTGAACACAGGGGAGCTTCTTGCTGGCCTTGCATGTCCATCACAGGAGGGTGCAGCTCTGTGCGCCAAGGTCACTCAGGGGCCCTGCCCCGTGGAAGGGCCGCCGTCTTGTAGACTTGCCGTATGGACATTGATTTCCTTGCTCACCTCGCCTGGGGGAAGTGCTACCATCTTGTAGAGTCACATTTGGACTCTCTTGGTCGCAGTGGCAGGAAAAAAGAGACTGGGGACTTTTTTTTTGCTTTTTGGGTCACACTCAGCAATGCACAGGGGTCACTCCTGGCTCATGCACTCAGGAATCATCCCTGGCGGTGCTCAGGGGACCATATGGGATGCTGGGATTTGAACCTGGGTCGGCCGCGTGCAAGGCAAATGCCCTACCCGCTGTGCTATCGCTCCAGCCCCCTCTTTTTTTTTTTTAATAAGTGAATCACGTGAGGGTACAGTTACAGATTTAGACATTTTTGTGCTCATGTTTTCCTCATACAAAGTTCGAGAACCCATCCCTTTACCAGTGCCTATTCTCCACCACAAATAAACCCAGCATCCCTCCAACCCTCCCCAATCCCATCTCCCCCCACCCCACCCTGCCACTGTGGCAGGGTATTCCCTTTTGTTCTCTCTCTCTGATTAGGTGTTGTGGTTTGCAATAAAGGTGTTGAGTGGCCATTGTGTTCAGTCTCTAGTCTACACTCAGCACACATCACCCTTCCCCTGCATGGCTTCCAACCACATTTTACTTGGTGTTCCCTTCTCTATCTGAGTTGCCCTCTCCCCAGAATGTGGGGCCAGCTTCCAAGCCATGGAGTCAACCTCCTGGTACTTATTTCTACTATTCTTGGGTGTTAGAGACTGGGGACTCTTGGATGGGCCTTTGGCACCTTAGTCGGAGTCATGCCTCATTGACTGTCAACTGTCACTTGGACAAGGGGCTGGGAAAGGGAGGGGAGCAAATGCATCCCTGGGGGGCCGTGACTCTTTGCCCCATTAGGTGAGCAGTTGGGTTGGGTCTGGGCTCTCAACCTGGTGGGGTTTCCCCTTCAACAATGCTTGGCCGTGTCTGGACACGTTTTTGGTGGTTGCAACGCTTAAGGTCTAATGGGGAAAGGCCAGGAATGCCGTCAGACCCCCTGTGATGAAGGGACAGACCCCACAGCCCGGCGTCTTCTGGCCCCCATGTTTCAAGGATATGCCCAGACTGAGGAACCGAGGGGACATCTTGGACAAAGGGACAATCAGGAACGAGTGTGGGAAGCTGGGAGAGATGACAAGCTGGGGGTGAGAGCCTGAGCTCTGGAATCTTCCGTCCATGGCTCCGATGCACCTGCCTCCTCACCTCACCCCGTGCCAACTTGCTCTGTAGGCCCTAGCAAGTGGCCGAGCACCTCATTGATTCAGTTCCTGGGGATAGTGTTGCCTCGACTCCACAGCCAGCCTGACCCTGAGTGGTCTCAGCTGTCCAAGCCCCAGTGGCTGAGCGTACGGACGAGGGGGTGCCGTGCTGGATGCTGGGGAGGGGTCTGGACCTGAGTCTCAGAGGACACACGCTCCCCTGGCTGTGGTGTATCACACACACGCCAAGGCATCTATTCTATTTTCTGTTCTTTTGAGTAGTGCTCCTTGGCAGTGCTCGGGGCTCCTCCCAAGTCAGGGCTCAGGGGCCACACCTGCTCGTGCTTGGGGAAGCACGTGGTGCTGGGGGTCGGACCCAGGGCTCCTGCATGCCCAAAACTGTGAAGTAGCTCACGGGCCCCAAACCAGCTCTGTGGGCAGTGTCCCATTCCACGGCCGTGTATGCCGAGACCGTCTCTCTCTGAGCTCAAAACGGAGAACATTCCAGGCGCAGTAAGTCACCAGCCGCCGGGCTTCCTGTCTGCGGAGCAGAGCTCCAGCCCCGGCAGTGAGGGGACACACACGGGACTCTCTCTCCGCCGCCTTCCCTCTGCCCCGGGTCTGTGCGGCTCGTCCCAGCTGCGGCCTGGGCCTACTTCCCTCGAAACGGCTGAATAATGTTCCACTGTGTGTCTGGGTGCGCTGTCCAGGGAGAGCACTGCAGACTGCCGCGGAGTCGGGCTGCTCTGGACCAATGCGTGGCCCGAGCTCCTCCTCACTTTGGGGACTTAAGCGGGTGGGATTCCTGAGTCCTAGGGCGGTTCTCTCTTGGCGTGAGAGGGGACGGACAGCCTGTCTCCAGGCGGCACACGCAGAGCTGAGGGCTCTAGGGAAGCCTGTGCATGTGACTGCAGCCGAGTTTGGTTCTGGCGACCCTCCTCCCATCACAGTGAAGAAAACAGAGGCACAGAGCGCTGGCCTGAAGCACACAGTTGGGAGAGCCCAGGGCTAGGATTGAATGTTCTCTCTCTCACTCTCTCTCTCTTTCTCTTTCTTTCTTTCTTTCTTTCTTTCTTTCTTTCTTTCTTTCTTTCTTTCTTTCTTTCTTTCTTTCTTTCTTTCTTTCTTTCTTTCTTTCAGGGTAGGGGTATACCTGGTGATGTTCGGGGGTTACTCCTGGCCCAGTGCTCAGGAATTGCTCCTGGAAGTGCTCAGGGGACCACATGGGATGCCAGGAATTGAACCCAAGTCAGCTGTGTGCCAGGCAAATGCCCTCCCACTGTACTCCTCCTCCTCCTCCTCCTCCTCCTCCTCCTCCTCCTCCTCCTCTCTCCTCCTCCTCCTCCTCCTCCTCCTCCTCTTCCTCCTCTTCTTCTTCTTCTTCTTCTTCTTCTTCTTCTTCTTCTTCTTCTTCTTCTTCTTCTTCTTCTTCTTCTTCTTCTTCTTCTTCTTCTTCTTCTTCTTCTCCTCCTCCTTCTTCTCCTCCTTCTCTTCCTCCTCCTTCTCCTCCTTCTCCTTCTCCTTCTACTTCTTTTTGGGTCACACTCGGCAGTACTCAGGGGTTACTCCTGGCTCTGCACTCAGGAATTACTCCTGCCAGTGGTCGGAGGACCATATGGGATGCTGGGAATTGAACCTGGGTCGGCCGAGTGCAAGGCAAACACCCTCCCCCCCGTGCTATCGCTCCAGCCCCTTCTTCTTTTTTGGGTTTTGGGTCACACCCGGCAAATGCTCAGGGGTTCTTCCTTGCTCTACACTCAGGAGTCACTCTTGGTGGTGCTTGGGCACCCGATGGGATGCCGGGGATCAAACCCGGGTCGGCCACATGCAAGGCAAACACCCTCCCTGCTGTCCTCTCGCTCCGGCCCCTCCCACGGTCCCATTGCTCCGGCCTCTCGTGATCTCTTTTCCTTTGCGGTGTTTCCAAGCCCAGCTCTCGGGCGGGGTGGGTGGGTGGAGGGGTGGGGGTGGCTGTGTCCCCGGAAGCCGGAGTGTAGGACGTTCGGGGTCACGCCCTCTGCTTCCCGCTAAGGGCCCGGGCTGCTGGGCGCAGCGGCAGGGGCGGCCTGGAGACTTGGTCTGGGCAGCTCTCCCGGCGCCGTGATGTCACCGACACCCCATTTCCCCTGCTTGTTTGTGGCTTCCCCTGAGGTGCCCCCAGGGCCTGTGTCCCGCTGAGCTGTGTGGAGCCGAGAGTCGCCGTGCCTGGGGACAGCAGGGGCCCGGACCTGAGCCCATTTCCCCTGAGTGTGGGGCCAGGGATCAACGTCTTCCTTTAAAGGGTTGTGTGGGACCCCCTGACCCCCTCCCGATCCCCTCCAAGGCCGGCCATCAGCTGGGGCCTCTGTCCTTGGGCCTGGGGGGAAGCAGGCGGGATTCTCTCTGCTGCCATCACGGCCCGTTGGACGAGGAGGAGGAGGAGAAGGAGGGAAAGCCCGGGAGGAGACACACACCCTTGGCCACCCAACTTCCACCCTCATCACTGCCAACGGGAGGTGCAAAGGCCCTGCACGCCGGCGTGGCCACGGGCAGAGCTTGGGCAGCAGAGTGGGGCAGCCACGGGGGTGTCCATTGGACCAAGCCTGCATTTACGTCCTGGGAAGCCCCCTGGCCCCCCACTCCCAGCCTCGAGGTGCGGGGGGAATTCTCACCGTTGGCTTTTCTTTTTTCTTTTTTAATTTTTTATTAGTGAATCCCCGAGAGGTGCAGTTACAGACTCAGCAACTTTTGTGCTTGCATTTCAGTCATACAGTGGTCGAGTGCCCATCCCTCCACCAATGCCCATTCTCCACCACCAATGGTCCCAGCATCCCTCCCGCCACCCCCACCCCGTCCTCCCCCCACCTCCCACCCCTCCCTGCCTCTGTAGCAGGGCATTCCCTGTTGTTCCCTCTCTCCTTTCGGGTGTTGTGGCTTGCAGTAGAGGTATTAAGTGGCCACCACGCTCGGTCTCCAGTCTACTTTCGGGATGGGAGATGCGGGCTGAAAGTAGGCTATAGACCGTTGGCTTTTCGACCCCGGAGGTTGCTGGAGGTCGAAGGCACACGAACACACAGGCTTGGGGTTTCTGTAGCGAGCACTGCAGAGAATGGGAAAACGAGGGTCGGGGGAGGCTCACAGGGCTGAGTGTCGAGTGCTAGAGGCCTGGGTTCAATGCCTGTCACTGCAGGGTCCTCTGAGCACCAAACCAAACCAAAGCAACAGTGGGATTGCTGAGAATTCCTCCCAGACTCTGGAAAGACCCACTTGCCGTTGTTCTGAGATGCTTGGAGGACGGTGAAGAAGAATCTGGGTCTGTGTGTCACCCGCCTTGTAGGTGACCGTTAGGAGAGAGGGGCTCCCCCCCTGCTCAGCTCTGCTCCCCTCCCCTCCTTTTCCCAAGCCACCCAGGAATGGCAGGAAAACGGGAAGGTCTGGGACCTGTGGTCCAGGTGGGTGGACCTCACTGTCCACTATCTGTCAGTAACCTCTAAAGAGCCTTCAAGGACGCCCCCCACCCGGCTAGGAGGAGCCCGGACAGTTGTCATTTCATTTCCTGGAGCCTCCCACCGTGATTTTTTTTTTGTTGTTGTTGTTGTTTGTTTTTGCTTTTTGGGTCACACCTGGCGATGCACAGGGGTTCCTCCTGGCTCTGCACTCAGGAATCACCCCTGGCAGTGCTCCGGGGACCCTATGGGATGCTGGGAATCGAACTCGGGTCGGCCGTTGTGCAAGGCAAACGCCCTCCCCGCTGGGCTATCGCTCCAGCCCCAACCTCCCACGTTGTCGATGGAGACCCCTGATGTTTCTTCCGAATCGAGGGGCTACACCAAGGCCATCAGGGGCCCAGGGTGGTCCAGCTTGGACTGCGGGATGGGTGGGGGGGTCGGGGGCGGTTCTCTGGGCTGGGGCCGGGCGGGGGCTGCAGCCAGTTGTTCCGTGAAGGTCCCAGCGGTGGCCCTCGGGACCCTCTGGCGAGCTGGGTCCACAGCCCCCTCCCTCTCTGGCTTCCCATTTCGAAGCCTGAGGCGTGGCCCGAGAATGTCCATTCTCAGTCAGTCTCTGGGCTGCTTGACCGCTGCAGGGATGACCCTGAGAACCATGGGGGGTGGACGTGAGCTCGGAAGCCCAGGGCGCGTGAGACTCAGGGGGCTAACGGCTTTCTTCTCTCAACCCCGCGGGGTCTCCCCCTACAGAACCCCCGTCCCCCAAGACAGACGTGACGAGTTAGCCCGAGTGCCACTTCCTGGGGACAGGGCAAGGGAGGGGCCTGCGGTCGGGGGCAGGTCACGGCTGGCAGGGACCCTTGGGGGACGGAGACCTGGATGGGCGTCAGGGGTTTTGTTTTGATTTTTGTTTTTTTTGGGGGGGTCACACCCAGTAGTGCTCGGGGCTTATTCCTTGTTTGTGTTTGTATTTTTGTTTTCCAGTTTGGGGCCACAGCAGCAGCTGCTCAGGGCTTGCTCCTGGCTCCACACTCGGGAATCACTCCTGGTGCTGCATGGGAGGGCAGGGGGGGTGGGTGGAGGGGACCAGATGGGATGCCAGGGATCGAACCCTGGTTGGCTGTCTCCACACTCAGGCTCACTCCTGGCAGGCTGGCAGCACCAGACGGGGATCAAACCCTGGCTGGCCTCTTGCATGCTGGGCGATCCCCCTATCACGGTACTATCACCCCAGTGCCCCGGGAGGGGGGTGTCAGCTTTGGTGCAAAACCCTCGTTTTAGTAATCCAGGCTCAAAGCCACAAGACCCCTTCCATCACACTCCAGCTTTTCATTCAGGTTGCCCCGGCTCTAGTACTCCGATCTAAAACGAAGAGCAAATGATTGCGAACAGCTTTATACACATAAGATTTAAAATAATAATAATAAAAAAAGTCCAACGAACGAACAAGCAGCAAAACAAACCAATACAAACCCAGAGGAATCAGCCTCGGCCACGCCCCAGTGAGGAAGAGGCGAGGAAGGAAGTTTTCCAATTCAGGGCCAATCCTTTAATTCCTGAGGCTTTCCAGGGGCAGAGAGCTGGAAAGAGAGAAGGGAGGGACCAGCGGGCAAGGCGATGGGAGATAAGAAATTCCGATTCCAATCTCCTCATTTCCTCTGCTTCCTTGGACCCGGGCTGTCTATAAACTGTATGCAAATGTGTTTATGTTATATTTTATTTCCATCCCCGTCGCTCAGCGTCGGGAGCTGTATCAACATGTCAGTGGGGTTGGAGAAACAACCGTTCTGAGTGGAAATATTTCAGATAAACAGACACGATGTTATACATATCAAAGCTGTGTGTGGAGGGGCGGGGGCGCGGGGGGCAGGAGGAGTGGGTGGGGGGGCCAAGCCGCAGAGAGTAGATCTGTTTACCCCAGTGCACGCACCCTGTCTCTGCAGAGAGCAAGCCTGGTTTCTGATTACTCCTGGCGGAGGGGGGCTGGATCCCTCCGCGGTGGCATTAATGCGTCTTGTCAGCTGAGGTCCGCCCTCACCAAAAGCATTTCTCCCCGGTGTCCCCGCTGATTCTGCGGGAGGAAGCGGGGCCAGCGGCGTACAGACAAGCCCCCTGGATTAACTTAATTAGCGCTGAGCAGACCCGTGGCCCCGCCGGGCTGCCCGGCCTGCTGGCTTGGCGAGGCGGCCGCCTGCCCGCGGCTCCCGCAGGCTCTCTGCAGAGAGAACCGAGGGGGCGGCCAAGCCACGGCCGCGTGGGTAGGCGGTGGAGGGGGCATGCACGGGGCGGGGGCAAGGGCGTTTGTCTAGGGGTTTGTCCCTTATTACTATTATTATTATTATTATTATTATTATTATTATTATTATTTTACTTATTTTTGGTGCCCAGGCAGAGCTCAGGGGCCCTGGGGCCCACTCGGGCAATTCTTGGTGAGCCACACTGGATCCTTCCGTGTGCCAGGCTCCGGGGGGCTGGGGCCGTGGGTGTCCCAGCCAGGGGGGTGGGACGGTGTGTGTGGGGGTGTTACCTCGCAGTGCTCGGCTCAGGGGCACGTCTGGCAGTGTTCAGGGGCCCCTGCGGTGCTGAGGATCAAACTCAGCCTGGCACGTGCAAGGAGCAAGGCCCTCCCCGCCCCCATCCCTCCCCCAACCCCAGAACGCAGAGTTTTAGTGTAACGTTTGGATCGATACCACGGCCTGGTTCGATAGACAGATACACAGCAAAATATTGGGAGCAACGTTTTTCTTTCCTGATCTGCTTACCTCTCTGCACACCCAACACTCCCTCCACCACACACACACACACACACACACACACACACAGAGGCACACACACATGCACATACATGCATGCACACACATGCACACACATGTACACACACATGCACACACGCACACACATGCACACACATGCACACACATATGCACACACATGCACACACATATGCACACATGCACACATGCATGTGCACATAAACACACACATGCATACGCATGCATGCATACACACATACACAGGCATACATGCACACACATACACACACATGCACATGCACACACACACATGCACGATTTTCTCAGGCTTTGTCTACAGTTCATCCCGGGGTCGGTTGAGAAGAGCAACCACGTTTCCCTTCACTAACTGCTCGTACCCGAGCAGCAGCTGCAGGCGCCAGAATGACGTCATGGTGCCCCCTGAGCACGACCCCAAAGCCTGGGGCGACTCCCCCCACCCCCGGTGCAGGTGAGAGAGGCCGGGGCCGCCCGTGGCCCAGTGCTGGCGGGGCCCTGCCTGGGGTGACCTGGCTTCCTCGGGGCAGGGGTGACGTCCAGGGGACAGGCTCACCACGAGGCAGCTCTGAGGGGAGCCCAGAGCTCGGGCGGGGCGCGGGGGACGGCGTCCCCCCTAACATGAGACTCCCCCGGGAGGCGCCACATGCTGGGGCGAGCGTGGGCCGAGCCGGCAGCTGTCTCGGGGTGTGCTTGGGCGAGGCTGGCAGAGCCCGGGCTGACGGTGTGTCTCCGCCACCTGTCACACGGGCCAGATTCCGCCAGCCCAGCCGTGATCCCGGCCTCGAGAAAGGGCTTTATTGGGGGGGTGGTTTAAGCGTGGACAGCCCCACCTCTGCCTTCCCGGAAGCCCCCGCCCTCTGCAGGGCGGTGAGCCCAGCGTGGGTCTGGGGCTTGGTACTGGGTATGGGGGAGGGAGGCGGCGGGAGGGGGACGGGCCTGCAGGGGGAGGCCCGGTGGGAGGGTGGGAGTCTCCAGAGCCCAGGTTTCCAGGGAGAGGACCGCCCGAGACCCCATCTGTCTCCTGGCCAATCCCCACCGTGCCCCTAAATAGCCCTGCTGGGGGCGGGGAGCCCCCCCACCCGGTCAGGGGCTGGGAGAACGTGGCAGCTGTGTCCCGGCCACGCCAGCACTGCACTTCGGCACGTTTCGGCCTCCCCTGTACGACTCCCCCACCTGCAGGATTATCCACCCGGAGTTTCCTCCCCGCTGACTCACAGGCGGAAAAAGAAAGAGCTATTTGAGGGGATGGCGCACCACACACGCGAGATGGTTTCATCCCCGCTGTAGCCCTCCAGGGCTGGGACAGGGGGTGGGGGGTGCAGGGGAGAAGGCTTGTTGCTTCTCCTAAGAGGAAATTAAGACGGGGACTCAATCATTGGATGACTGAAACGTCATCATGAAAGCTTGTAAAGTGCGAAAAAACAAACAAAAACAATAAAATGCATAAATAAGAAAAACATTAGGCAGAAGTTAGAGGAAAACAGGCATTCCTCAAGAACTGGGGCGGCGGGGGGGGGGGTGGATAAACAACAACGGGGGCCTAAGAGATAGCCCAGTGGGCAGTGCACTTGCCTGGTGTGTGGCCAACCTGGGTTCAGTCACTGGCATCCCAGGAGGTCCCTGAGCACTCTCCAGGAGTGCTCCTCGAGCACAGGGCCTGAAGAAAGCCCTGAGCAGCGCTGGGTGTGGCCCCCACCCACACAATGAAATAATAATGCTAAAAAAAAAGGATTGGAAACGAACCAAAAGGAAACACCAGAAGCCTCCAGCGGCTTCCTCGCCGGTTGTGCTGAGAATGTGTGTTTTCCCTTTGTTTTGTAAGAAAATGGATTCTTAAAAAAAAATTTTAAAAAATGGAATCACGGTGGATCGTGTTGTTTAGCTCCTGTGACAATAGTCACAATGGAACCAGCATGAGGACCCCACCCCGGGCAGCATTCACCCCGCCTCGTCTGATGAGACCCTCCCCTACCCCCAAACTGGTCTGACACAGAGAGAAACTGAGGCTGGCGGGGGCCAGGGGCAGGCGGGAGGGCGTCTTTCCTGATTGCTGTGTGACTGGGGGCAATCTCCAGGCCTTTCTGATCCTCCTCTGCCTCCGGAGCACAGCTCCTGGATTTGGGTTGATGGTGCCCACGGTGACGGGGGTCCGAGCCGTCCTCCGGGCTGCCTGGATGGACTGTCCAGCCCCGACCCTCGTTCCCTCACACTCTCGGTCATCTGCCCACCCCTCGCCCCCACCCGCGAGGCTCAGCTCACGCCTCTGACCTGGCCAGCGCCGGGAGCGCGGTGAGTCGGGGGTCTGCGCTGTGGGCCCCGGAGAGCTGGGGACCCCCGGGGGCGTGGCCTCACCAGTCACGCCTGCGTCCGCACCTCCGTCCCGCACGCCAGCCTGGACGCCGGGTCCTGGGAGTGACCCGCTTTCCGCCTCGGCGCGTGCCAGCCGGGCCCTGGGGACGATCAGCGGCAGGGGGACACAGTGACCAACGGGTCGCGGCCACGCAGCAGACGGCAGGCGCTCCCGTCGGGAACCCGCCAGGGTGCTCGGGGAACAGTGCTCGTGGGTCTCTGCTCTCAGCCCCTCCCGGCTCCCCTGGGCGTCACCCTGCAGAGAACCACTGTCCTTCCTGGCTCTTGGTGGGCGGGAAGGCAAAACTGAGTTCTGGTCACTCTCAGCCCACAGCTCCGGCTTCCCCCTTCACGGGGAGCTGCAGGCTGGTCCTCCACGCATCCCTGCTCGCCCTGGGCATGGTCCCGTTTTACAGATTGGGAAGTAGAGGCAGCAGGAGGCAGGAGCAGGGATCGATAATGCTGTGGCTCAGAGGAAATTGATGTGGGATGGAGAAGGGACCAGTAAGACAATGACAGGTGGAAATGATCACTCTGGACAAGAACGGAGTGCTGAAAGGACATCAAGGGATAGATATGATCGTGATAACCTCGCGGTACCTGCTTTGCTAACCATAATGCGGACAGGAAGAGGGAGAGGGAGAAGGAGAGGGAGAGGAGGAGGGAGAGGAGGAGGGAGAGGGAGAGGAGGGAGAGGGAGAGAAAGGAAAGTGCCTGCCAGAGAGGCAGGCTGGGGTGCGGGGTGGCAGGAGGGAAAATGGGGGCGTTAGTGGTGGGACGTACACTGTTGGAGGGAAGGGTGTTGAAACAGTGTATGACTAAAAATCAGCCATGAAAGCTTTGTAGCTGTATCTCACAGTGACATGGGGGATTTGATAAAAAAAAAAAAAGAGAGAGAGAGAAATAAAGAAAGAAAAAGAAAAGTAGGGCCAGAGCAAAAGCACAGCGGGGAGGGCATTTGCTTGGCAAGCAGCTGACCCAGGTTCCATCCCTGGCATCCCATATGCCCCCCCCCCCCAGCACCGCCAGGAGTAATTCCTGAGTGCAGAGCCAGGAGTAACCCCTGAGCATCATCAGGTGTGACCCAAAAAAGCCAAAAAAAAAAAAAAGAAAGAAACAGAAAAAGAAGAAAGCAACCAAGCAAGCCAGCAAGGCTGCATCACCTCATCAGAACACCTCCAAGGCGTGGCACGGTCCTTCCACATGCCACCGTGGCAGTTTCTTGCTTCCCAGGACGCCGGGGGGAATCTGAAGGAAGTGGGGTTCCCTCTGCATGGATGGACACTAGTGTGTCCCCCCAGACTTTCCCTGCAGGGCCGGAAGCAGCGCCCGCTCTGTCGGGACTCCCGAATAAACTCGGGGAAGAGCCTGAGCGGCTCAGCCCCGCCGGTACCCCTGGGCCCCCAGCTGGCGCAGCTGCCTCCTGCTCGGCATCCTGGCGATGCCAGCTGTCTGCTGTCCCCGGGCGGGACGGAGTGGCCTGCAGAGCCCCGGGGGGGGGTGGGCTGCTGCTCTGGGCAGGGAGCCCCGAGAGGTGAGGCTGTCTCTGGCAGAATACGAGGTGGGGGGGAATCTCCAAGTCTACCCAGCATGCCCCTTCTGCTAGTCCCGGAGCCGGAGCAATGACACAGCGGGGAGGGCGTTTGCCTTACATGCGGCCGCCCCAGGTTCGATCCCCGGCATCCCATAGATGTCCTCTGAGCCCTGCCAGGAGTAATTCCTGAGTGCAGAGCCAGGAGTCACCCCTGTGCATTGTCAGTGTGACACTCCCCTTTCCTCCCCCCAAAAAAAAGCCGTTTTTTGGAGTTCCTTTCTCCCCGAGGGCAGGAAAATCCACTCCCTGCATCTCTGGGGAGGTGGGCGGTATCTCTCCCGCCAAGAGGGGGCAGAGGCTGACACTGGGGCAGGCGGCCCAGGAGGGACTCGGCAGCCGGAGCCCCCCAGCCCCTGCCAGGAATCCTCGTGGTGGGATGTGCAGAAGGATTAGACGGGGTGGGATGTGGTGGATGGTCCGGACTCGGCACTGAAGAGGCTGACACCGAGCTCTGGCTCTCAGCCCCGGGGATGTCACCGCACAGCCCCAGCCTCCGTTTCCCCCCCTGGCGTGCCCAAGCACGGGGACACATCGCCTTAGCAGGTGGTGGGCTGCTTGGCACACACCAGTAGACAGCCCCCACCCTCCCGCGGACTTTCTTCTGTTGTTCTTTCCTCGGAGGGGGGCAATGCTGGGGGCTCCTCCCAGCTCAGTGTTGGACTGGGGGAGTGCTCCCAGCAGGACTCAGAGGACCCTCTGGTACCAGGGATCAAACCAGGGCCTTCTGCACGCCCAGCCTTCGTGCCAGCTGCTTGGCCCACCTCCCCGGCCTCCGACCGTGGGGATTTGCACACTAGGCAGAAAAGTGGGGACCATTTGCATCTAGCACCCTGAGCTTCCCTTCCGGGGGCGGGGAGCGGTGTGAGGGGGGGTGCTGGGTGGAGTTGCTTTCCCGGGGAGCCCCCAGCACGCTGGCGTGTTAATGAGGAATTGCGGCTAATCACCGTTTGCCTCTGTAGCCACCGGCCAAGGCCAGGCCTGACCTACCTTTGCGCTAATAGCATCGCTCCCTTTATGGGCCCTTTCATCCTGGCATCAGGCAGAGCTTAATCATCCCGGGCCCTCCGCTGCTTAGCGGCCGCCTTATTAACCTCCATATTTTCTGCCTTAGGGGGAAGAACTCTGGCACCAGCAGGAGCTAAGGGTTTGCCTCAGGCTCTGCCACAAGTAAAATTCGGAGTCCAGCCTCCAAATCCTGCCCCCTCCCAGGCCTACAGGTGCCTCCTGCGTGGTCGGGGAGGGGGGGGGGGTGAGTGGATTGTGTGTGGGACATAGAACACGGCTGCCGAGGTGACTCCAGGCAGAGGTGGAGGTAAGAGACCTTTCGCTTACCCGTGCATCTCTGCTCTCTCCAGGATATCTAAAATCCAGGGCGATCAGGGGCCACATTCCTCCTGTGGACGGTGTATTTCCAACACCTGGTGCAGGACTCGGCACACAACCCTCAGACTCCTGAACCAATAGGTATAATGGGCTAACCCCACTGAGAAAGTGTCCGCCATGAGCCATTCTCTGAGCGAAGACAGGAGCTGGACAGAGCCCGCACACAGCGTGTCCAGAGGCAGGAGGCCTGGGAGTGATGGGATGGGAGAGAAGCGTTGGGCCCACACAGTGGGCAGGAGACGGCGAGGGACAGAATACGTGGACGGGACTCTGGGCAAAGGCCACATTTCATTCTTCAGTGCGGTGTTGGCTTGGGAGGTGATGTGGTGTGACACAGGGGAAGTTGAGTTTTAGCGGGACCTCCCAGAGCAGGGATGGGGTTGGTGGTGTGGACCCCCTGACAGAGGCCCGGGGTGGGGACGCTGTGGTCTTGAAAGAGGGTCACAAGGCAAGGGATTGTGAACAATGAACTGGGTGGAATTGGTTGTTGCCAACCTTTGTAGAACTTTAGTCGGTCCAAGCAAGTGGGATTCCACACCTGGCTCATCTCAGCGTCCTCCGTGAGAACATGGTTTGGAACTGCCTACCTTGACTTCTCTGTTAGACCCTCCATCATTCATTCATTCATTCACTCATCCATTCATTCATTCAGCTTAACAGATGCTGGGCTGGGCACTCAGTGTTTGCAAAATTGAACACACCAGTTGGAGCAAGAAACATGACCTAGTCCCATGTGGGAATTTGAGGGTGTTGCGCTGAGCATGGTTACCCAGAGTGCGGGCTGTGTTTGGGGAAGGAATGGTACTAAACTCCAGGCCACGGCAGAAACAGGATCCTCGTGGTGAAGGCAGGCGGGGAGGGGGACACTTTAGAATGCAGAGACAATGTGTGGAACACTCTCCCGACAGCAGCTGTGGCCTTGGGGGCAGGGACACAGCCAAGCTCTGGTGACCTGGCAGGGAGGGTACTAGAGGGTAAAGAGCTTGTCAACACCCTCCTCCTTCCCTCTGATCTCCTGCCAGAGCGAGAGGGAACATTGAGTTGGCCCACATGGCTCAGCCTCTGGGCACAGAGCCGCGTGGAGGGTGAGGAGTGGGTCTGGGCAGCCAAAGGGACACTCGGGCCACTTCCCACTCCAATCCACCTTGTGGACTCTGTGAGGTACCCAGGAGCCCCCAAACTGATTTCTACCTCGATTCGTTCAAGGTTGTTTGTGATCTAGAAGTTTGACTGTTCTGAAAAACTTTTAGATATCCACCTTCCACCCGCCCACTCCTTCATCTACCCAACTTTCCATTCACGCATGCACCCATCCACCTGTAGACTCATCAACCCATCTATCCACCCATTCATCTTACCCATTTATCCATCAACCCACTTATCCAATCATCTACCCATCTATTTTTTTTTCTTTTTGGGTTACACCCGGCAATGCACAGGGGTTACTCCTGGCTCTGCACTCAGGAATTACTCTGGCAGTGCTCAGGGGACCATATGGGATGCTGGGAATCAAACCCAGGTTGGCCGAGTGCAAAGCAAATGCCCTACACGCTGTGCTATCACTCCAGCCCTACCCATCTATTTTTTTTAAAGTTTTTATTTTATTGAATCACCGTGAAAAAAAAAAACACAAAGCTTTCAGGTTTAAGTCTCAGTCATATAAAGATTGAACCCCCATCCCTTCACCAGTGCACATATTCCAGCACCAAGAACCCCAAAGTACCCCCCTCCCCATCTACCCATCTATATCATTCATTCATGTATCTTCTCATCCATCTACTTTTCCAAAAATCCATCCATCCATCCATCCATCCATCCATCCATCCATCCATCCATCCATCATCCATCCATTTGTTCACCCACTCACCTATCCACTTACCTCTCTTTCGATTAATCCACTCATTCAACCATCTCTCCATCTAGCATCCATTCATTAATCATCTCATCTATTTATCCATCCATCCATCCATCCATCCATCCATCCATCCATCCATCCATCCATCTATTCATCCATCCATTCATCCATCCCTCTATTCACCATTCAAACCTCTACTCACCTCCAGTGGGTTTATACCATACAGAAGAAGATCAAATGTTCAATTGCTTTTTTTTTTTTGCTTTTTTTTGGGGGGGTCACACCTGGCGGCGATGCACAGGGGTTACTCCTGGCTCTGCACTCAGGAATTACCCCTGGCCGTGCTCAGGGGACCTTATGGGATGCTGGGAATCGAACCCGGGTCGGCCGCGTGCAAGGCAAATGCCCTACCCGCTGTGCTATCTCTCCAGCCCCTCAATTGCTTTTTTGTCCAACTATCTTCTCCCCCCGCTCTTCACATTTCTTCCTTGTCACTCATACTAGTCAGTCATACTAGCTTTGGAACTGCATTCTCCAACTGCTGCCTTGACGATTCTCATGTACGCTCCCTCTCCCTTACCCAGTCGCTCCGGACCCCTCCCGCCCACCTTCCCTCCAAGTTTTCACTCAAGTGGCAGCTCTGTCCCCTCACATCAAAGAGCAGCTCAGCGCAGCTCACCCCCTCCGCCACTCCCCTCTCCCTTGCCCACCCACCGTCCTTAGCACTTGCCCCGTCTCAGGGACCCTCGAGAGGGCTCATCTTTCTAGTTTATTGTGTGTCTCCCCTCTTCTGAGCTCCCCAGTGGAAAATTCACGCTCAGAAGAAGGGAATTTTTTTGGTCCTCCGAGTGCCCAGCGGAACCCTTGGCGCAGGGAAGGTGTGTGATGAGCATTTGCTAGAGAGTGTGAGAAGGGAGCGGCGCAGAGGAGGTATCTGAGCCGCTCTGGGTTTCAGCCCGGCCCTTTCCACGCGAGTGACTCCGAGAGCATCTGCTCACGGTGCTGCGGGGCTGAAACTCCAGTAAGAGAGTTAATCAGCTGCGGGCCTCGGGGCAGGCCCCCCGGACCTGCCGTGTCAGCCGGGGACTTGGCTCTTAGAGCAACTCCGGCTTTGCTCTGGGAAAACCTGAGGGCAAATCGAGGAAAAGGTGAGCACTTTGCACATTTCATCTTCAAAGCACTTAACAAACACATTGTTTATTAAGTAATTAATTGCCCTGGCTCTCTGGGAAGTGAACTTTTATTGTCTCTGCGCTGGCAACTGGGAAATGAGTATGTGCAAGGGTTCCTTCATTTTCCCAGGATGAATCAATCGAGAGAGCGGTTGGAGTGCCGCCTTTGTACCTGCACCCTCTGAGTTTCTTCTGGTCGCCCAGTTCTTGTGTCGGTGGGTAGGATCAGAGCATGGCGGGGAGGGATGGGAGGATGGTCCCCTTCCATCCGCAGAGGATTCTGGGAGGAGGGGGTTTGTGGAAGGCTGGGTGGCACCATCTTTCTTCTGGTGTTTCAGGTCAAAGGTGAGACTCGGGATGCGCCTTATGAAGTCAGAGGAAACGACCTCGTTCCCAATGTGGGTCATGGCAAAGCAGGAAGTAGGCGAGGGGTTGAGGTTTTGCTCTCTTGGCTAATCCGGGTCTGGGACTCTAGTCCTCAGTCCACACCTGGCGCCTCTCTTCCTGGCTTTTCCCTTGGAGAAAGACTGCCATAGAGATGAGCCACTTTCTCGCTCCACGACTGACGGGGATTCCTGGGGCTTTGCTTTTATCGTTCAGTAACGGTGGTTCCTTCTATGTTTTGGCATGAAAGTTTTAGGTTCTGCCACTGACTTACCATGCGTCATCCTGGATCTTGGTTCTTTTGTTTAAGGAATAAATAATAAGAGTCCAAGCACTTGTGTAGATGCTGTATGTCAGAAAATAAATGGTCCCAGTACTCCTTTTTTCTTTTTTTAATTGAATCACTGTGAGATACAGTTACAAAGTTTTATGTTTGAGTTTTAGTCATACAACAATCGAACACCCATCCTTCCACCAGTGCACATTTCCACCACCAATGTCCCCAGTATACACCTCCCATCCCAACCTTCCCTCTGCCTCCAGGGCAGACAGTTTCCCCCATACTCTCTCTCTCCTTTGGGGCATTGTGGTTTGCAATACAGATACTGAGAGGCCGTCACGTTGGGTCCTGTATTACTTTCAGCACACACCTCCCACTCCGAACGATCCCTCCAACCATCATTGACTCAGTGACCCTTTCTCTCTCCTAGCTGCCTTCTCCCCCAGCTCGTGAGGCAGGCTGCCAACCATGGAGCAATCTCCCTGGCCTTTGTCTCTACTTTCCTTGGGTGTCCGTCTCATATTATGTTATTTTATATTTCACAAATGAGCGCATCATTCTATGTCTGTCCTCTCTTTCTGACTCAGCATGATACTCTCCATGTCTGTCCACTTATAAGCAAATTTCATGACTTCATCCTTCCTAACAGCTGCATAGTATTCCATTGTGTTGATGTCATACTCCATTTGGACCTTCACAAGTCTATGATTGAAGAATTACATTCCCACCCTCCTTCGGTTTTACAGAGGTGGATGCTGAGTAAGGCACAGGGATCCATCTCAGAGCTGGCTTAGAAGGTGCCGGAGGTCGTGTTCAAATCTGGCCAGTGTTGTGGCTGAGTCTGGGCTCTCATCTTTATCTTGTGGAAGGGGTGTGAACTTGAGGCTGGTCTGAGAAAGAACTTGGTTGCAAAAGTTGGTCGCTGTGTAATATATATATAAAATTTTATTTTTTTTCTTTTTGGGTCACACCCAGCGATGCACAGGGGTTACTCCTGGCTCTGCACTCAGGAATTACTCCTGGCGGTGCGCAGGGGACCATATGGGATGCTGGGAATTGAACCCGTGTTGGCTGCATGCAAGGCAAATGCCCTACTCGCTGTGCTATCTATCGCTCCAGCCCACTGTGTAGTTTATATTAAAGTGACTCCCTCTCCCTGGGCAGGACAAAAAACTCATGAACCCAAACTATGTTTAAGAATTAGGAGGCAGGGGCTGGAGCCATAGCACAGTGGGGAGGGCGTTTGCCTTGCACGCAGCCAACCCAGGTTCAATTCCCAGCATCCCATATGGTCCCCTGAGCACCGCCAGGAGTGATTCCGGACTGGCAGAGCCAGGAGTCAGCCCTGAGCATCGCCAGGTGTGACCCCAAAAGCCAAAAAAAAAAAATAGGAGGCAGCAATGCAGAGATGATCTGTGGGTCTAGGGTGAGAGGAAGGAGAAATAGCCCCAGAAGCCTTCCAGGCTCAGCTTCTAGACTTTTTCCTGAAGAAAGGGGTGGCTAATTTATCTATTTTTTAATAATATATTTATTTTAGCCACCAGGATGTATAATTTTACCAGGCAGCCAATGGCAGGGTTTCCATGCGTGTAGCATTCCAAAGCCATACCCACCACCAGAGCCTCTGTTTCCCTCCACCACAGCCTCCGGGCCCCACACCCCACCTCCCACTTCACTATCCCCCCTCCCCAGGTAAAGACACGGGTTATGCAGCTCATGGGGTGGAAAGAAGGGGAGCAGAGGACGACCAGGCTGGGCTGTGGGCTGGAAGGGGGCCGGAGCGATAGCGCAGCGGGTAGGGCGTTTGTTTGCCTTGCACGCTCCAACCCGGGTTCGATCTCCGGCATTCCCCTAGGGTCCCCGAAGCAACCACCAGGAGTAATTCCTGTGTGTAGAGCCAGGAGTAGCCCCCGAGCATCGCCGGGTGTGACCCGCCCCCCCACCCAAAGCAGACTGGGTCCTGAGAGCATGTTGTGGAGAAGACGGAACCCCGGGGCCATGAACCCCCAGAAACGCGTGCAGTTTCTGCTCGAGACATTTGCTGACTCTCAAAGCGTGGAAACCGGGGGCCAAGCCCAGGAGCTGAAGACGGGGGCGAAGAGACTGGGGAGGCTGATTTGGGGTGAGGCGGAGAGAGTTGAGAACAGCTGAACAAGGCTCAGAGGGCTGTTTCCTGGGGTCGCTGGAGTTTCTGGGGCCGCTGCGGGCCGTTTCAGAAGCAGGGGCCGTGCCCGGGTTAGGTGGCTGGCCCCCTGGTGTCCCTCGGGGGACACGTGGGGTGGGTCCAGCAGCAGACACTTGTGTCCACACCTCTGTCACCCCAGGAGCCACGGAGCAGGTCCCTGGATCCAGGCGAGGCTTCTTCCGCCGGGTGTTGCTTGATGGCCCAGTTTGGGGTTTGAGTTTGCCTGAGTTCCGTTCGCCCCCACACCCCGTCTCCAAGATTCCCGTTCAGCGGCTTGTGCCGGTGGCGACTCGCAAGGTCACCCTTCACCTCCGGGTGAACTAGTGACCGGAGAGATCGAAGGCGCCGAGCGGAGGCCGTCTGCGTTTTCCCAAGGACCTGGCAAGTTGTTGGCAAACAGAGTCTGGTGACTCCCGAGGGCAGGCGGAGACGCGCCCTGCGATACTGCTTACTTAGACCTGTCGAGGGGAGCCAGCGGTGGGGTCAGCGAGGCGTGGGGTCAGACCCGCACTCTGCCCACGGCTGCGTGGAGCAGGCAACTCACCGAGCCCTGTCAGTCTCCCCTTCTCTATGGAACCCAAGGAGGTCCCAGCCCACCCGGCATCACACCGCCTGGAGGTTAGTCCTTGCACTGTGTTGAGGGGACCGGAAGTCCCTG
>NC_073310.1:6354981-6358839 GCF_027595985.1 Sorex araneus
GAGGCAGGGAATTCGCCCACTCCACCTCCCATCACGTTCCTTTGCAGGTCTCCTGTTGACCAAATTCCAGTGGTAGGGACAGGCCCAGATCCCTGATGAACCTCCATTTTCTCTGCTTTCTTTTCTTTTCTTGCTTTTTGGGTCACAGGACTGGAGCAATAGCACAGCGGGTGGGTGTTTGCCTTGCATGCGGCCAACCCGGGTTTGATTCCTCCGTCCCTCTCGGAGAGCCCGGCAAGTTACTGAGAGTATCCCACCCGCACAGCAGAGCCTGGCAAGCTACCCATGGCGTATTCAATGTGCCCAAAACAGTAACAAGAAGTCTCACAATGGAGACGTTACTGGCGCCCACTCGAGCAAATCAATGAGCAATGGGACGACAGTGCTACAGTGCTTTTTGGGGTCACACTTGGCGATGCTCGGGGTTACACCTGGCTCTGCACTCAGGAATTATTCCTGGCGGTGCTTGGGGGACCATATGGGATGGTTCCAGCGGATCGAACCCAGGTCGGTTGTGTGCAAGGCAAATGCCCTACCCACTGTACTATGACTCTGGCTCCCTTTTCTCTGCTTTCAAAAGAGACCTAGGTGCAAGATTGTCCCTTTAATTCTTTTTTTTTTTTTTACTTTTTTGAGGTTGCACTTGGCGGTGCTCAAGGGTTCCTCCTGGCTCTGGACTCAGGAATTATTCCTGGCAGTGCTCGGGGGACCCTATGGGGTGCTGGGGATCGAACCTAGGTCGGCCTCGTGCAAGGCAAACGCTCTCCCCCGCTGTGCTATCGCTCCGGCCCCCGTGTCCCTTTAATTCTTATGAGTTCCAGCAGGAACGCAGAGGATGGTGACAATAGGGACAGGTGGGGACTATTGCGGAAGCTTCTCCAGAATGCCCCTTACACTCTGCTCCGGCTGCCAGGGGGGAGGAACAGAGGCAGAGGGCAAGTCGGCACTCTCCCAGCTTTTGCAAAGAACCGAAAACTTATTATTATTTTTTTTTATTTGAAAGCTTCTGGTTTTCAACTGTTGGCAAATGATTCGAAGGAAACAAAAATATCGTTGGAAGCAAAACGGCGCTGGCTTCTCTGGCCAGCTGGGTTCTGGGGCCGGGCCCATGGTGTGGCCCCGGTGCTGATGGTCTCTCCAGAGAAAGGAGGACGCTCCCTTGGCCCCGGGCAGCGGCCCGAGTGGGGAAAGCCCCCTTGGCTCGGGACACGGGTGACGTCTCACACCAGGGCTCGGCCCAGAAAGCCGGGTGGGCAGCGATGGGGGCGTCTCATCCGAGGAGCTGGGCTTCGACAGAAAATGAGGTGGATTTTGCAGGAAGGCAGAACAGAACCCTAATGCTGTGGACATGTTGCAGAAGTCCTTTTGTCTGCATCCCACCATGACTCTTTTTTTTCTTTGCAGCGTGTGTGTGTGTGTGTGTGTGTGTGTGTGTGTGTGTGTGTGTGGTGACGCCCCCCCCGCCCCCTCCTCAAAGAGGAGGTGAGAGAAAACTCAGCTCTGCTCTTACCATCGTCTTGCAGAACCGCCTCTGCTCACGTCCCGGCGTCTGCTGGGGACAAGCCGGCCGGCTGCAGGCGTCGGCTGGGGGCCGCCGTGACTGGCTTCAGCGCGGGGTGGGTGCGAGCTCTCTCCCGCTTCCTCTGCTGAGGGAGAGAGACCCCCTCCCCGGAGCCGGGCCGCTGCCAGCCCCGCACGCACATCTGTTAGACACATTGTACTGTGTACTCTGGTTGTTCAACAATGAGCAGAATTATTTCCTCTCATTACTTCCCGTGTCGCTTCCAAACCACACGCAGAAGAATGAAACCACTGAGGGGGGCTCGGCCAATCAGGAGCGCCCCCCCGGCCCGACCGTGCAGCGAGCAGTTGGGGGTGGGCCGGAGGGGGTGGTGCGGGGGTGCCGTGGTGGGGGTGTAGGGGGGGAACAGAGCCAGGGCTGTGATGGATCACTGCCTCCTCCATGTTCTCTCTCTCTGGGCGTCTTTCCCTGGGCCGGGCCGTCCCCGCGTCTGCGTGTCTGTCTGGTGTCCGTCTGTCTGTCTGTCTGACTGTCTGGCTGGCTGTCTGGCCGGCCTGTGAGCTCTGTACCTTTTGCCGGTTGTGTTCTTGTTCGGGGGCCACACCGAGTGGTGCTCAGGGGCCATTCCTGGTTCCTGGTGCTGTGCGGAGGCTGTGGGTTGCTCTGGGTATGGGGGGCGGGGACCAGGCATTGTGGGGGATCAAAGCCCTCGGGCGCCAAGTGTGAGCTCAGCCCTCAGACCGTCTCCCCAACACTCCCCTCCATTTCGTTTCAGATGTTTGGATGTTTCCTTCTGCTGCTGCTGTTCTGGGGAAGTGTGTGTGTGTGTGTGTGTGTGGGTGTGTGTTGGGGTAAATGTGTTGAGTTTGTGTATGTGTTGGTCTAGGCATTTGTGTCTTTGTGTTTGTTGGCGTGCGTTGCTGTGTGTATGTTTTGGAATGTGTGTGTTGGGGTGTACTTTTTTGGGGAGGGAGTCTGTGTGTGTTTGGTGTGTGTATTGGTATGTGTGTTTTGGGCTCTCCGTGTGTGCTGGTGTGTGAGTTTGGGGGTGTGTGTTGGGATCTCTGTGTGTTTTGGGTTGTGTATATTAGTGTGGGTGTTTTGGGGTCTCTGCCAGTGTGTGTGTTTTGGGGTGTGTGTATGTTTGGTGGGTGTGTATCAGTGTGTGTGTGTTTTGGGGTTTCTGTGCTGGTGTGTGTGTATGTTGGGGTGCGTATGTTGAGTTTGTGTATGTGTTGGTCTACCTATTTGTGTATGTTGGTATGTGTTGAGGTGTGTTGCTGTGTGTATGTTTTGGGGTGTGTGTGTTGGGGTACACTTTTGGGGGGTGTCTGTGTGTGTTTGGTGTGTATGTATGGGTATGTGTGTTTTGGGCTCTCGGTGTGTGCTGGTGTGTGAGTTTTTGGGTGTGTTGGGATCTGGGTGTGTGTTTTGGGATATCTGCTGGTGTGTGTGTTTTGGAGTGTGTGTATGTTTGTTGGGTGTGTATTTGTGTGTTTTGGGGTTTCTATGCTGGTGTGTGTGTATGTTGGGGTATGTATGTTGAGTTTGTGTATGTGTTGGTCTACCTATTTGTGTATGTTGGTATGTGTTGAGGTGTGTTGCTGTGTGTATATTTTGGGGTTGTGTGTTGGGGTGTACTTCTGGGGGTGTCTGTGTGTGCTTTGTGTGTGTATATGGATATGTGTGTTTTGGGCTCTCAGCATGTGCTGGTGTGTGAGTTTTGGGGTGTGTGTTTGGATCTGTGTGCTTTGGGGTGTGTATTAGTGTGTGTTTGGGAGTTTCTGTGCTGGAGTGTGTGTGTGTGTGTGTGTGTGTGTGTGTGTGTGTGTGTGTGTGTGTGTGTGTGTGATTCCCTTCCGGTGGGCCCGGCCCCTCAGGACGGAGCTGAAGCATGCTCCAGCACCAAGGATCCACGGAGACGTGTGCTCCCACCCGGGACGCAGCAGCTCCCCCGGGGTTGCGCCCCTGATGTCTGTGAGGTGACGCCCATTTGCGAGAGGGGAGGCGGGACTCGGAGGGCTCCGCTGTCTGTCCAAGGCCACACGGCCCCTCAGCTGCCAACCTCAGAACCCACTTGAGAGACACAGGCGCCCCTGCCCCAGCCTTGCTGGAAGCCTTGGAGCAGTGAGCAGGCCGGGCAGCGTCGGGGAAGTGAGTGGCGTGGGCTGGGGGCAGCTGGCTTCAGGGCTATGAGTGAAAGGGCCGAAGAGATAGTACAGGGGTTAGCGCACTGGTTACCTCTGAGCATTCTTCCCGATGCCCAGTTCTGAGTCTCCATGGCATGAAGGGTTGGTTCTATCCAGGACCCATCAACAGTGATGCCGACGGCCCCG
>NC_073310.1:6359039-6386172 GCF_027595985.1 Sorex araneus
ATAAGACAAGAGCAGGGCTGGAGTGATAGCACAGCGGGTAGGGCGTTTGCCTTGCATGTGGCCGACCCGGGTTCGATTCCCAGCATCCCATATGGTCCCCCGAGCACCACCAGGAGTTAATTCCTGAGTGCATGAGCCAGGAGTAACCCCTGTGCATCGCCGGGTGTGACCCAAAAAGCAAAAAAAAATTTTTTTTAATTTAAAAAAGACAAGGGTTAAGGCTCATGCTCTGGAGGCAGCAACACCAGTTTGATCCCCAGCATGGCACATGGTGCCCGTGAGCACTGTCAGGGTTCCCTCCTGAGCACAGAGCCAGGGGTAATCCCTGAGCAGTATCAGTCATGGCCCAACATCTGTTACCGCCAAACACACCATGAACAAGAGCTCCCTAGGGACCCTCACCGGGAAGGTGTGAACGAGTGTTTGTCAGCTCCCTACATGCTCCAACTGTTATCTGGCCAATTGCTTCCATCCCCACTGCTTCCTACCACCTTGGAAGCAGGAGAGGAAGATGCTAGACCAAGGATGGTGTGGTTCCGGCCGGGCTCACAGAACTCCCGTGTTTTCTTCAGAGCATTGTGGGGCTCAGCGTCTGTCAAATTCTTGGCACACTGGGGCTGGAGCGATAGCACAGCGGGTAAGGCGTTTGCCTTGCACGCGGCCGACCCGGGTTCTATTCCCAGCATCCCATAGGGTCCCCTGAGCACCGCCAGGAGTAATTCCTGAGTGCAGAGCCAGGAGGAACCCCTGTGCATTGCCGGGTGTGAACCAAAAAGCAAAAAAAAAAAAAAAAAAAAAATTCTTGGCACAACTAGTCTTACTTATTAACAAGGATAAATGACTGAACAGGAGCTTCTGACACGAGAGAAACGTTTTTATCAAAGCAGGAAGCCAAGCTTTCCACATGCAAACTAGAGACCAGTTGTAAATACCAATAATGGTAGCAGATGCATAAGCACACGTGTGTGACGTGCTTGCTACATGCCAAGGGCCGTGAGTCTGAGAACCTCTGCTTTAACTGATTGCATTTGCATGGCAAGGAAGACACGATGATGGCTTTATTGTTCTTTACGGTGGACAAAACCAAGGTCCAGAGACGTTCAACAACTTACCCAAGGTCACACAGAGATTAATCAGAGGTGGTGGGATCCAAAACCCTACACACCGGTTCTTATGAAATGATTCATTTTCATTTCCCAGCTTCATGATCGCGATTGATCTTGCCCCTGCCTCTATCATGGCTCTGGCTACTTCATATCTGGAGCCTGCGCATCTGGTGGGGAGAGAAACGAGCTGAGTGGAATCACGTCTTCATTTCTCCCGTGAGAAGTATGACACCCCAGAAGGTTCGATGAAGCCGCCGGCGTCGTTGTGCTGGTGCCTTTGAAGCTCAAGTTCACCACCTTGTCTGCCTCTCAGCATCCCAAGGCCGGGCCTCGGGAGATGAATTTTTGCCATGGCGTTTCAGGGAAATCAATCTCCATTTTCCAAACGGGGAGGACGTGTAGAAAAGACAGGGAAAGCAACAAAATAAATGACAGGGCTTCCAACCCAGCGAAGGGGGGGAGCAGGAAAGGGCGTGCTCCCCGGAGGCTCCATTCATTTCCCACCCGCTACCCAACATGGCGCCCTCCCGGAACCAACACAAGACACATGTCTCCCCTTTAACTGGTCAGTCGCGAGGGGTCATGGAGAGAAGGGCCCAGAAAGCCTTCGGAGACAGCCTTTATGGGGTGAGTAATAGCCCTGCGGAGTGGGCGACTCCCCCAGGAAGCAGAGAAAGTTGTAACCCTGAGCATATTGAAGGAAGAGCGAGACAGGCACTTATGGAAATAAATGATGTGTGTTGGGGGCGTGCGAGGCAGGCGGAGAGGAACTGCAGGGAGCTCTGCTTTCTGCAACTGCTGCTCACAAGGAGCCAGCAAGCAGGAGGACTGGATGCAAAGTGGCCGTAGAGACGTCCCCTTGCGTCTGAGTCCACGCAAAGCCCCTGGAAGCAGAGATGAGCCCAAAGCACGCAGAATTATCCATCCCTGCTGCTGAATCCACCCTGCCTTGTTTCTCTGACTATCTACCCGGGAATTTCCCCAACGGTGCCAACCTGATACTGATCTTTTTTTCTTTTTAACTATTTTTATTGAGTCACTGTGAGATAGACCCTTTCAAAACTGTTCATGTTTAAGTTTCAGCCATACAGTATTCCAATACCCATGCCTTCCACCAGTGTGCATTTCCCAGCACCGGTGTCCCCAGGTTCCCTCCCATCACCCCCCGCCATCATCCAGCCTGCCTCGATGGCACCTACACAATGGAATACTATGCAGCTGTTAGGAAAAATGAAGTCATGAAATCTGCCTATGAATGGATGGACTTGGAGAGTTTCATGTTGAGTGAAATTAGTCAGAAGGAGAGGGGCATTCATTTTTTGGAGTATAAAATATATATAGTCACTGTCACTGTCATCCCGTTGCTCATCGATTTGTTCGAGCGGGCACCAGTAACGTTTCTCATCGAGAGACTTATTGTTACTGTCTTTGGCATATCCAATATGCACGGGTAGCTTGCCAGGCTCTGCCGCGCGGGCTTGATGCTCTCGGTAGCTTGCCGGGCTCTCCGGGAGGGGCGGAGGAATCAAACTCGGGTCGGCCGCATGAAAGGCGAACACCCAACCGCTGTGCTATCGCTCCAGCCCATATATATAGTAGAAGACTAATATCCATGGCCGGGGAAAACAGGGGCCAGGAGGATTGGTTGGAGCCAACCTGATTCTTGAGACTTCCTCTCTTCCCGATTCCGCTCCACTTCCACCTGGCATGACATCTCTCTCTTTCCAGTGACCAGACTGTCTTGGGGCCCATCCTGTCAGCACCTGGCAAAACATATTCCCCGACTTTCTGGGACCACGTAGGGGGCCTTTTCCCATCATCCTCTGCAGCATTTTAGATGTCCTTCCTCCTCCAGTGGAGCCCACCCTGCATTTCCATAGGCCATCTGCTTCCTGTGTCTCTTCCCCCAGATAGCAGTGGCCAGATGCAGACCCCGGCACCAGGTCACCCCCTCTCCGCTGCCTCAGTGCACACTCCAACTTCCTCCCCTTGGCCTTAAGGTTCCCACCTGTCAAGTGGGATTCATCCTGCGATACAGCTTCCATGATTGTTGTTCAAACCCCATGAGCTGTGGGGTTTGGGCAAAACATGTCCTACAATGTGATTTTTTCTCCTATTTCTCTAAGTCCCACGTCTAATATCTGCAATAGGCCCAAGAAAACACTTAAGACACAGTAACTCCTACTCCATGCCAAAAAAGTGTAGAAGAATCTCTATCATACGACTCAATATAACTAAATATAATATAAAATAAATATAAATTACAGAACATCTAATAATCATAATAGATTCCTTAAATATCTAAGTGGTGGGGCTGGAGTGATAGTGCAGCAGGGAGGGCATTTAACTTGCACGCGATCGACCCAGATTCAATTCCCAGCATCCCGTATGGTTCCCCCAAGCACCGCCAGGATTAAAATTCCTGAGTGCAGAGCCAGAATTACTCCTGTGTATCACCAGGTGTGACCGAAAAAGTAAAATAATAATAATAAAAAGAATACTAAGTGAAATAAGATAGGGCATTTACTTTTAGCAAAAATCACCTTTTTAGGGGCTGGAGTGATAGCACAGCGGGGAGGGCGTTTGCCTTGCACGCAGCCGACGGGCTCGAATCCCAGCATCCCATATGGTCCCCTGAGCACTGCCAGGAGTAATTCCTGAGTGCAGGAGCCAGGAGTGACCCCTGTGCATCGCCAGGTGTAACCCAAAAAGAAAAAAGAAAAATTTTTAAAAATCACCTTTTAGTTCCAGTTAGTATGTATGGATCTGGGATAGCTCAGTGGTAGAGCACATGAAATGTGGGTACCTAAAATATGGGTGCATAAATGGTACTGGCACATAAAACATGTGGGGGCCTGGGGAAGCTCACTGGCAATTTGCATGCGTGAGGCCTTGAGTTGGACCCTCAGCCCCACCCCACACGCGCAGGTGCCATCCCAACCTTGCTGCTCGGGGTAGTCACTGCCGTGGAAAGTGTGTGGGGACATCATGGCAGCCACGGCATGACCCCTACCAACACCACAAACAAGTATGTGAGGAACTCAACTAAATGACGCCTGGTCTCCCCAACAACAGACGGACAGGAAGCGGGGACTCTTTCTTCATTAATTAAAAGCTTAGAGAGGGCTGGAGCCATAGCACAGCGGGGAGGGTGTTTGCCTTGCACGTGGCCGACCCGGGTTTGATTCCCAGCATCCCATATGGTTCCCCAAGCACCGCCAGGGGTAATTCCTGAGTGCAGGAGTGACCCCTGTACATTTGCTTGGTGTGACCCAAAAAAAGAAAAAAAACTTAGAGAAAAAATTGAGTACAATGAAATAAAAGCTTGTCTAGAAGTGGCACAGAGATCAGGATTAGCTCAGTGGCAGAACGTGGCTGTGTGTCTGAGTTCCCCCTACACCTCACCTGGCCTTTATGTTTGAGGATATTGATGACTGGGCACCTCCCACAGCCCTGGGAAATGTCTAGTTCAGTGGAAAGGACAAAACCAAGAGGTGAAAGTGGCTGGTGAGGTGAGACAGGCATGGCAGGGGGTGGCCATGGACCCAGGGCCCAAAGTCTGGGATGGTCACCATCTGTGCATGGTCCAGGATGAAGGACTTGACCTCTCAGAGCTGCTGCTGTTTCTCCATCTATATCTTCCGGGGGGGTGGGGGAGGTGTGAGGGGTGCTGGAGTGATAGCACAGCAGGGAGGGCGTTTGCCTTGCACGCAGCCAACCCGGGTTCCATTCCCAGCATCCCATATGGTTGCCCGAGCACCGCCAGGGGTAGTTCCTGAGTGCATGAGCCAGGAATAACCCCTGTACATCGCCAGGTGTGACCCAAAAAGACTAAAAAAAAAGTCAAAAGGGGGCCGGAGCGATAGCACAGCGGGTAGGGCGTTTGCCTTGCACACGGCCGACCCGGGTTCGATCCCCAGCATCCCATATGGTCCCCCAAGCACTGCCAGGAGTAATTCCTGAGTGCAAAGCCAGGAGTAACGGCTGAGCATCGCTGGGTGTGACCCAAAAAGAAAAAAAAAAGTCAAAGCGCAGACAGCCTGAATACTCCCCAAAAACAGACATGGGGGCAAGAGGACGACATGTCCAGCTTTGGAACATCCCTGCTGCCTCAGTGAGAAAACAAGTCAGCCTCAGTGTTCACAGAACCCCCGAAAACGGAGAGTCCTCCGCCCCCTGAGCCCAACAGCCACCCCCACTCCAATGACGCCGTCTCTCCTTAGACATAAAGAGCAACCCCTGGCCCAAGGCACCCCCCGCCCAGGGAGACGAGACTGAGACGCCCGTTGTATCCCCCCCCCCGCGCCCCCTTCCAGCTCCGGCCACTCAGCGGCCATTTGTGAAGTGATTCATGGCAAGCACAGATCCCCAGCCCAGAGGTCCCCCCAAGAAGGCAAAGGCCACACGTTCTACTCCCCGAGGCCGACATTTCGCCCCCCCCCCGGGCCACCCCCCCTTCCCCACACCACCACCAGGCGTATTTGTTGGATTAATTGAGCGAGCGTTGGACTGAGCTCCCGCCCGACCATCTGACCAGAATTAAGAACATGAACTTGATCCCTGGCAGAGAGAGGGGTGAGGCCTGGGCTGCTCGGGGAGGCCGGGCTGACCCGCCTTCCTCCCTCGGAGGCACCCCCGGCCTGCACGTGGTTGGCATATGGCGTCCCATTGACGTCACTGCCAATGTCACCGCGGGAACACGGGAGGAGGGCCAAGAGGCTGCAATGCAAGTGTGCGGGCGGGAGCTGTCAAGAAGAGGGGTTCAGCGAGCAGCGCCCCGAGAGCACACCCCACCCCACCCACCCCCCCGCAACAGAAAGGGACCAGAGGCCCACTACTGATGGGCGTCCCAGAGTGGCCCCACCCAGCCCCAGCCTCGGAGTGGGAGAAGGCTGGGTCCCACCATGACGTGTGACACTCGGGTCCCTCCAAAGGCCGCGGCCGCCTGCCCAGCCCTGACCCCCCCTGCCCAGCACTGACCCCCGCCAGGGCCAGACACAAACAACCAACCCCATTACCGTCCTATTAGCTGCGTCTCGGGGGCGCCCACAGACCCAGACAATTGCCGAGCTCGCTCCAGCTTCAAATGTTTAACGGATTTGCCCGCATCTAATTTCTGTCACTGTGTTTACAGTACAGGGACCCCCGAGAAGTGCGTGCCGGGGAGAAAAGCGGTCAGGGTTGGGGGCTCGCGGGGTTTGGGGGTGGGGGGGGACAGCCGGGGTGAGGGCGCAAGAAAGAAATGGCAAGCGTCTTCAAAGGGCGACGTTCCTGCCTGCGGTTTGCAGACACTTCCCCTCTCCCCGGCCCTCCTGTAATCACACTCCGGCGTTCACCCGAACTCTGTTTACATCCAACACCATTACCGGCGGGGGAGACAGGCGAAATTAAGGCCTCTGGTCTCTGTTCTCTGAGGCGCATTATCTCTTCCCTCCCGCCTTACCCCCTTTCATCAAACGCCTCCAATCTATGAAGGGGTAAAAGCCTTTAATGGGATTTTGAAGATCTTAAAAGCCAGGCGGTTTGTTTAAAAAGGAAAACGAGCGAGCAAGAGGCAGGCCCGGCCTGGGATCCTTGGGTCCACTTCTTGCAAAAAAAAGGGAGCAAACTCCCTTCTAGTTCCTTCCCCCCCCCCTCGTCTGCCCAAACAAGTGTTGGGTTTGAGGTTTGTCTTGGATGGACGGGCAGACCACACAGGGCTGCCAGCGAGCGGCTCCCTTTTCCAGCAAGGCTAAGAATTCCCAGCCGCAGCCCTCCCCAGCCTCCCCCACCCCGCCACCCCCCTCCTCCACTCCCTCCACGAGCTGTTCTCCGAGGGCTCCAGTTGGCACCAACAGCCCCCATCGGTGTCAGCTAAGCCTAACGGGGGTTGAGGAGAGAAGACGCAGAAGGGAGATCGCAAAAAAAAAAAAAAAAAGGGGGGGGCTGGAGCGATAGCACAGCGGGTAGGGCATTTGCCTTGCACGCGGCCGACCCGGGTTCGATTCCCAGCATCCCATAGGGTCCCCTGAGCACCGCCAGGAGTAATTCCTGAGTGCAGAGCCAGGAGGAACCCCTGTGCATCGCTGGGTGTGACCCAAAAAGCAAAAAAAAAAAAAAAAAAAAAAGAAGGGAGATCGCAGTTGAGGTCAGAGGAAAGAGCGCGGGCTGGCAAACCCACGGCCCCGGCTTTGGGGGTTCTTCATTCCCCAGGGCTGGGAACACCCCCGCCCTACGCAGCCACGGAGCTGGGTCGGGAGGAAGACTGGGTTTCCCAAAAGCCACCATGCACGTGCTCTCCGTTTCATGGGGCCCACTCTGCGCTGCCGGATTGGCGTTGGAGGGCACGGAGGGGGTGCGGGGGGCACGGCTGTCTTGGGGAGCCGTGTTGGAAGGAGATGGGGCCAGAGAGCTAGGACAGTGGGAAGGACGCTGCCCTGTCCTCGGACAACCTAGGTTCGATCCCAGGCAACCTAGACGGTCCTCTGAGCCCTGCCAGGAGTGACTCCAGAGTGCAGAGCCAGAAGTCAGCCCTGAGCACCACCGAGAAGTGTGACCCCCTCCGCCAAAAAAAATAGCACTGCACTATAGCACTGTCGTCCGATTGCTCATCAATTTGCTCGAGTGGGCACCAGTAACATCTCCCTTGTGAGACTTGTTGTTACTGTTTTTGGCATATTGAATACACCATGGGTTAGTCTGCCAGGTTCTGCCGTGCGGGCGGGATACTCTCGGTAGCTTGCTGGGCTCTCTGAGAGGGATGAAGGAATCGAACCCGGGTCAGCCATGTGCAAGGCAAACGCCCTACCCGCTGTGCTATCGCTCGAGCCAAAAAAAAAAATGCATAAATAAAATAGCAGACATGGGGCTGGAGTGATAGCACAGCGGGTAGGGCGTTTGCCTTGCACGAGGCCGACCTGGGTTCGAATCCCAGCATCCCATATGGTCCCCTGAGCACCGCCAGGGGTGATTCCTGAGTGCATGAGCCAGGAGTAACCCCTGTGCATTGCTGGGTGTGACCCAAAAAGCAAAACAAAACAAAAAAAAATAGCAGACATAGTAGGAGTCCCCCTATTGAGGAATGAGTTGTTGGGAGGAGGGGGTCAGTGTTGAATCTGCATCTTAGGGTCAAGAGTTTGGAGACGGTTTGAGGGCCTGGAGCTCATAGACGCTCTGCGTGCGCAGGTGCTGGATAGATTTCCTGGTCCCACACAGTCCCCTGAGCACTGCTGAGGGTGTCCCCACCCCCCAGAAACCTTCCTCTGCTGTGATGGTGTTATTTAGTGGGATCCTCAGGTGCCGTGAGGAACTAGGGCAGTCATTTAAGAAACTGTGTTAGGTGCAAGGCTATTTTGGGGTGGGGGGTGGTTGTTGTGGTTTTTATAACTTATTCAGTGATTTATGTCACCGTGAGATAGTTACAAAGTTTGTATGATTTTCAGTCATACAACGTTCCAAAACCCATCCCTCCACCAGTGCACATTTCCCCCCACCAATACCCACCCCGACACGAACCATATCCCTCCTGCCCCCCCCCCTCAGGGTAGTGTTGAATGGGACTAACAGGGGGTAGCCCAGCGCTTGGGGGAACGCTGTAGCTGGCCGTCAAAGGTTGGCTTCGGTGACCCAAGGAGGTACCTGTCCCTTCAAGAATCCCAACTTCTCCCACTGCTGCCACTCGGCCAACCCACTCGGAAGCTGAGCTGCCTTCGGGAAGACGAGGGAGGCGTGAGGCAGCACCGCGACTCTTGAACACCCCCCTCCCCACTTCAAGAGAGCCCGAGGTCAGCACAGCACAATTACCCAAATTGACACTTGGCCGAACACCAAGTCCAAATCCCCGGGACACAAGCAGATCTTTAATTACGGCGTTCTCTGGTTTTCCTGCCCTCCAACGCCGCGGTGGTGCTCCCAGCCAAATCTGGGGCCTGCCTCTCCCTGCCCGCACTTCAAACGCACCTTGAGACGCACCACCCAGCCCTGACATGGGCAGGGCAAAGAACTGGGCCTCTCTCTCTCTCCCTCTCTCTCCCTCCCTCTCTCCCTCCCTCTCTCCGTCCCTCCCTCCCTCTCCCTCTCTTCTTCTCTCTCTCCCTCTCTCTCTCCCTCTCTCTCCCTCCTTCTCTCTCCCTCTCTCTCTCCCTCCCTCTCTTCCTCTCTCTCTCCCTCTCTCTCTCCCTCTCTCTCTATCTCCCTCCCTCCCTCCTCTTTTCCTCCCTTTCTCTCTCCCTCTGTCTCTCTCTCCCTCTCTCCCTCTATCTCCTTCCCACCCTCCCTCTCTTTTCCTCCCTTTCTCTCTCCCTCTCTTTCTGTCTCCCTCCCTCTCCCTCTCTCCTCCCTCTCTTCCTCTCTCCCTCCCTCCCTTTATCCCCCCTCTCTCATCCTTTCCCTCTCTCTCTCCCTCCCTCCCTCCCTCTCTGTCTGTCTCTCCCTCCCTCCCTCCCTCTCTCTCACTCTCCCTCCCTCTTTCTCTCCCCCCTCTTTCTCCCTCCCTCTTCCTCCCTCTCTATCTCTGTCTCTCCCTCTCTCCCTCCCTCTCTCTCACTCTCCCTCCCTCCCTCTCTCCCTCCCTCTCTCTCCCTCTCTCTCCCTCTCTTCCTCTCTCCCTCTTTCTCCCTCTCTTTCTCTCTCCCTCCCTCTCTCTCCCTCTCTCTCTCCCTCTCTTCCTCTCTCTCCCTCTTTCTCCCTCTCTTTCTCTCTCCCTCCCTCTCTCTCCCTCCTTCTCCCTCCCTCTCTCTCTCCCTCTCTCCCCATCTCTCCCTCCCTCTATTTCTCCCTCCCTCCCTCCCTCCCTCCCTCCCTCTCTCTCTCCCTCTTCCCCCCAGTCTCTCCCCCTCTCTCTCAGCACTCACACAGGCATTCTTCCCTGCAGGCTTCTCTCCCAGCCCCAGATGACTGTAGACAGAGCATCTTGTTTCCTACCTGGGCTTCCTATGAGAAATAAGCAGGTCCATCTCCAGAACGGACAGCAGCCATGTCCCCCACGGTCCCGCTGCCTGATGGGCCAGACACGCACTGGACACCGAGCGGGCTCGGGTCCTCCTAAAGGCTCTGCAGGCCAGGCCGGGCACCTTGGCTGGGCCGATTCACTCAGGAATCCCACCCATATTCCCACAGCCACGTTCCAGCCACTGTTCTTGGCTCGGGGCGTCGCTGTGGACAAAGCGGATGGAAACCATGGTGACCCGCACGTCCCAGGCCTGAGAGCGGAGAAACCGAGTCCTGAGCTGTGCAAGCCTGCCCGGAGCCAGACGTGGGCCGCGAGCAAAGCTTGGATTACTCCGCCTCGGAGCTGCCTGACTCCAAAGCCACCGCTGGACCCTGTGAATGGGGGAACTTGGGGGGGTCCCTGACGGGCCCCCATGGCTGTGTGATATTGATCTGTTGGTCTTCTGGGTTTGGTCTTTGGCTGTGTTAAGAACTTCTCTGTCTGTTGTTGGTCACTGTCTGTTCCCCCGGCAGCCGGAATCCAACCAGGGAGGTTGGTGGCTCAAGGATGAAATGTGTGCCTGGCCTGTGTGAGGCTCTGGGTTCGATTCCCAGCCCTGCAAAGAGACAGGGGGAGTAAAAGAAAAGAAAAATAAAGTATTTTTAAAGAAGCCTAATCTGTTAGGAGGCTGGAGAGGCAGCGAGATAGTCCAGCAGGCAAAGCTTTGCATGTGGAGAGCCTGGGTTCCCTCCCCCACCCCCACACGGTTCCTCTGGCCGACCAGGAAGGATCCCAGAGCACAGAAATAGGGGTGAGCCCTGAGTATGTGGCCCTAAAACAAACAAACAAACAAACAAAAGAAGCCTAATCTGTTTGGGAGGAAGGAAACAGTTGGAAGGGAGGCACCTTTCTTTGGGACCTCAGCAGAGGGAAAGAGGGAGGGTTAGGGTTAGGGTTAGGGTTAGTGGGTGTGGGGTTGGAATATGGATGCCCGAAACCATCATTAACAGGATTTTAATCACAGCACCTCAATAAAGATCAAGTTAATAATTTTGTAAAACGTGATTAAATCAGGGCTGGAGTGCGAGTACAGCGGGTAGGGCATTGGCCTTGCACACGTCCAATCCGGGTTCAATTCCCAGCATCCCATATGGTCCCCTGAGCACCACCAGGAGTAATTCCTGAGTGCAGAGCCAGGAGTGACCCCTGTGCATCGCCGGGTGTGACCCAAAAACCAAAAGAAAAAAGACTTGATTAAATCAATATAAATTAGAAGTTACAAAATTAGTCATGATTGAATTTTCAGGCATACAATGTTCCAACCCTTGTCCCTTCATCGTCTCCCGGCTCCCTCCACCCAGGGTGCCAAGTTTCCCTCCGATCCCCAGCCTGCCTCTATAGCAAGCACTTTTTTTTTCCCTTTTAGGCATTGTCGCTTACAATACTGTTACGGTAATAGGTCATCATAATGGGTTACCATGCATATCACTTGACTTCCTTCCAGCACCCAGTCCTCGTCCAGAGTGATCCCTCCCCTCTATCTTTGTCACAGTGGTCCCTTCCCTGGCCAAGCCCCCGACCCCCCGCAGTGGGAAGCTTCCCACTAAGGACCAGTTCTTCTGCTCTTCATTTCTACGATCTTTGAGCATGCGTCACCCCCCTCCCATGTTTCTCTACCTCCCCCATACGAGTGTGATCATTCTGGGCCTGTCTCCCTCCCTTGGACTCACTTCATGCAGCTCAATCCCTTCCAGACCGGTCCACGTGTCACCAACCCGCCTGACTCCATCCTTCCCTTACAGCTGAGTAGTACTCCGTTTTGCCGACACACTATCATTGCTTTATCCAGTTGTCTGTTCTTGGGCACGTGGGTCGTTTCCAGATTGGGGTTATGGGGAAGGGTGCCAGGAGGCACATGGGGATGCAGAGGTCTTTTCTGCATTCTTTTTGCTCGGCTCCTAGGTTTTCATTAACAACAATTTTATAAAGTCTTTTACAGGTTCCCCTTTCGGGCCTGAGGGCACAGGAAACTGCACCCACACGGACGGCCTTCACCACAGGAAGGAGCCGGACACATCTAATCTCAGGCCGAGTAACCCGTGACACGCTGCTGGACTTTCCTTGTTGGGACCAGTTTCTGGGCTGAAAACTCAGGGGGTATTCTCTGAAGAGGGTAGGCAGAATAACCCCGGCACACACACACACACACACACACACACACACCACACACACACACACACACACACACACACACACACACCACTGGAAAATCCAGCATCCCCCACGCATACCCACTGTCTTGCCAGCAGAGTAACGGCCCGGAACCACGTCTCCAGATGAACACAATGCGGCACATATTCTCAAGTAGGCTGCTTCGGGCTGAGAGCTCCAAACAGAGCAGAAAGATACCCCTGTTCTACCTGAGAGCCCAGCAGCCAGTAGCCATACCTGATATCCTCTGGCATGGGAACGCCCCCCCCCCATCCACACCTGAGCCCCATAACACTGCCAAGCCACCAAAATGTTCCAGATCCAGAGCTCCCGAGTCACGCAGCTGCAAACACAGCCACATGACAGAAGTTCATAGTATCGTCAGCCCCGTCCTATCACAGCAGATCTGATGGGAAGGCTGCCTAGAAGACCACCAAGCTCCCGCCAGAGGGATAGGACAGTAGGCAAGGTACTTGCCTGGCATGCAGCAGACACAGATTCAATCCCCAGCATCCCATAGGGTCCCCCAAACACCACCAGGAGTGATTCCTGAGTGCAGAGCCAGGAGTAAGCCCTGAGCATCGCTGGGTGTGGCCCCAAACTCAAGGAAGACCAAAGCCCACCCACCCAGCTCAATGAACCTTAACAATAACCCAGGAGGCTCAACTAGCACTACCCAGCAAAGTAGGTCCTCAGACAAGGACTTAGCAACGTCACTGTGAGACAGAACAACGCTCACAGATTGACTTTTATTGGTCTGAGATTTGGTCATTCCATTTGCTTTGTGTTGTAACAAGCAATAGGAAGCAACTCTGGGCCTGCGAGGGGGAAGGCTGGGGTGGTGGGTGGGAAACTGGGGACACTGCGGGTGGGGAAGGTCACACTGGTGGAGGGAATGGTATTGGTGTAGGAATTTAAGGCCTGAAACCATTGTATTAAAACTTGGTAAATCACGATATTATAATTTTAAAATTATTTTAAAATAAAAGTCTTTTGATCACAGATCCTCCAAATAGACTAAAGGTCAGTGCCGTTCTGGAGGCTGGAACTCGTAAGGGACCCCCTTTAGGCCCCCAGCCCCTTGCTGCCCCTTCTTATCACAAAGAGGGTTTCCATGTGCTGTCCAGGGGTCCCTTGTGGGATGTGGGGCCCTGGACCTCATCCCTCGAGATCAGGGGGTGCTGTTCTCCAAATCCAGACTCCTGACTGGTGGTGAGAGGGTCCAGCCTGGGACGTTCCGGCCCCATCCTCAAATCCTGGTCCCGAGCTCTTCTGCCCCATGACGGAAAGGACACTCCTTCCGGAAAGTCCTCCCACGAGGACTCCTCCGGGCACCTCCCTGACCATGTCCAGCGTGCAGCTCCCCTGACTCCTCCGGACCCACAGCAGGCGACCTCAGGCAGACCCTCCCCCTCCCCCACCCCGTGACTCCCCTCCACCCATTGCTAAGTCAACGAGAGGCCTGTTACATTTTCCCTGTTCTTCTGCCTTCTGCTCCAAATGCCAGGCCCGCCCTCCACCCCTCCTCCCCACAGTCCCTCTGATCCACTGACACCCCTCCTCTACCCTGCGCTGCCAGCCCCTTCCAACTCTCTCGCTCTGAGTCCTACTGTCCCGATGAGCTCCATTCAGCTTTGCCCTCTGTCCCTAAGGCTTGGGATTACTGCAAGGAAGAAGTAAATGTACTAATTCATTAATAAAATAACTTGGTCAGGTGCCTGGTGCGAGAGGGACTCAGTAAATATGACCTCTTACATCATCTTCAGGGTCACGATTGTTATTGCTTTTAATTCTATAAAACCCCAAACCTTGCGCATGTGGGGAGGAGGGAGGGGTGACTAGTTCTTGCCCACCTGCTCAACTCTGTGGCTCTGGTCTCACCCTTTTGCTTCCAGGGCCTTCTGGCCTCTTCTACTTCCGGGGCAGGGGGTTCGGCATAAGGACCATTACCGCACCCCTGCTCATAGGTAAGTTTTCAAAGCCTAGAGAATCACCAATTAAAAAGGGTTCCATCAAATCCCGGGATAATAAAATACTTCACGATCACATTAAATTATGGCTCTAATGAATATTTAATGACAAGAGGAACGCGCCTGGTATGAGAACCTCAGAAGTGGTTCTAACCTGTATCTACAGCATCATCTCAACCTGAAGGAAATAACTCAGTGCTTCACAGTGTGTCTCTGTCCCCTTAGATGGTAGGTAGGTAAGATTATTTTCCTTTAGAAGTTGCCCACTTTCCAGAGGCAAACAGACTTTGCCTATTTGCCACTTAGATGGAGTGGGGTGCTGGGGGGGTAGGGAGAGAAACTCGCCTCCTTTTTCGTGTTTCAAATTGAAATGTTCTGGTATTAAAAGTTAATTTCAACCAAATTCACTCCCCACCCCACCCCCACCCTTCACCCATATAATTGCCATCATCTCTCCCCTACCCCCCACCCCCTCTATCCATAAAAACAATATTTTCACTTCTGGTCTTAAACAATTTAACTGAAAACTTAAAGTAAAACCAATTCCCTTCCACAAGCCAAATTCATTTGCTAGGCTCCTGTCCTAGGATAAAAGAAATCTTGAAATTAGGAAAAGAAATTACAATCTGCTCCATTTTAGAATAAAATCCAAAACAGATTTGTGCAAGAGAGGGGCAGGAGAGGGGGCAGCAGGGGAGACACAACATAAATTTAGAAAAATAAAAACAAACAAGTCATTTTAATCCCAAGATTTGAGGGTGCTGTCCCAATTCTTAGAAATTATTAGCTGCTCAACATACCATATCTCTCACTTTTTTCATGTGTTGTTCAGTGATAATGGTGCAATGTGGTGTGTGTGTGTGTGTATGCATGCATGCATGCACGCACAAATGCATGTGTCATTCTCATTCTCTCGAGATGACCAGATGTTCTGAAGTACACAAACTTTGTCTCTGACCTAAGACTCTGAGTTGACCAGATGTCTGAACAGTGTGTGTGTGTGTGTGTGTGTGTGTGTGTGTCTTGAGTTGACCAGATGTCCTGAAGTATACAAACTTAGTCTTCAACTTAAGACTGAGTTGATCAGATGTCTAAACAGTGTGTGTATGTGTGTGTGTGTGTGTGTGTATGTGTGTGTGTATCTTGGGTTAACCAGATGTCTGAACTCTAGGTTGTGTGTGTGTGTGTGTGTGTGTGTGTGTCTTGGGTCTACCAGATGTTCTGAAATATACAAAATTAGTCTCCAACCTAAGACAATGAGTTGACCAGATGTCTGAACTCTGTATGTGTGTGTGTGCGCACACAAATGCACGCGTGCTTGTATACATATACAGAACTAAGAAGGAAGAGAGACAAACAACTTTTCTCTTTTCAGAGCAATGTCCCTAACTTTGTGCCAGTAAGTCGGGCTTCCTCCTAGCTACTTCTCTGGTCGGTTCCCATGCCAACTGGAATGGGGGCTGGGGGGCGGGGGCATGAGATCCATTTCATGGCTTGTCACGATAGGTACTCTGGCACCTCATTCTTTTCAACATGTTTTTACATGAAAAAGCTTTGCCACTCAGACAAAAAAAAAAAAGAGGAACTCCTCTTCTTCCAGAGAGCCAAAGGCCTTCCTCCTCCTTAAGGGCTTTAGGGGAGCCCTGCATCTGTGTCACCGTGAACCCCGATGAATAAAAATCGTATTCTCATTTCCCAGTGGCTTTTGGCCCTGGGTTCTGAAGCGTTTCAAGAGGAGAGAATGAAAGAGGTGAGCTCTGAGCCTGGCCCCGGGACTCTGACATTACAAATAACGGTATTTATGATGGTATTATACAGTTCATATATTTCCCTCTAAAAGTGCCAATAAAAAGATGGCATTTTCCCAGCCTCTGCTCTCGGCTCATGGTTTACGTCTTCCTTTCCTCCGGGGTCTGTGTGCTCTGAGGAGCTCATTCTTTGCACTGTCAGAAGGGCCGGGGCCTGCCTGGCCCGGGCTCACTGCTGATTTGTGACACAGGGCAGCTGTGTCACTCTTGGTCTTAAAAGGGAAGGGCCGTCCCCGCCCACACATGATAATCAGCTTGAGTTTGAACCCACCCACGATCTGGGCCTTACACATCTCCCTCCTGTTCACCTTCCCAGCAAACGTGGAGGTAGGGGCACACCGTCTGGTTGGGGGAAGAAGAAACGGAGATTCGGAGGGAAACTGTACCCATAAAAGCAAATACCGTGACCTCAGGCTTGGGTCCCTCAAATCTGGGAACAGCTCTGGCTTCTCCATCCCGTGATGGAAGCTCGCATGGTCCCTGGCTGATACATACCCCAGTGATACATTCAAATAAACAAGCAAGCATTTGATCACAAAGAATCTCCCAGGACAGAGATGACCTGGGCTCTTGGTTGGTTCCTGGCTATCTCCTGGAACCCCAAAGAAGCCACATGTCCCTCAGAGATGGGCGGGCAAAGACTAGTCCCGTCAGTAGCATTTCTTGAGTTTATTCTTCCACAGACCGAGCTGTGCGGCCTTGGCTAAGTAATGTTGCCTTTATGAGCATCGGTTTTCTCATCTCTGGAAGAGATCAACCGCAGTTCAATCTAGAAACGGATTCTAAGCTAAAAATAGGCTGCATGGGCCAAGATGGTACAGGGGGTGAGGCGCTGGCCTTGAATGCAGCCAACTCAGGTTCAAGACCCAGCGCCACATCAAGTACCCGGAGCCTAGAGCCAGGTTAGCCCAACCCCCCATCCCCAGCATTTCTGGATGTGGCCCCAACCCCCCTTCCTCCCAAACAATTTAAATTGGATTTATTCACCCACACAGTCATTACTAACCCCTCTGCCTAAGGTTCATTCAACGTGCTAAAAGAAGAGCCAGGGTCCGGAGCGAGAGACAGGCACAAAGATAAGAAGGACCCTTGCTTCTTTGATGTCAGTATGGTGTCAGCACCTTTAAGACTCAGACCAGCCTCTGGAGCACTAACAGAATAATGTCAGGGTTTGTCTCTGTGGTCATCAATATTCCCCCTCGCAAATGAAGCCCAGACCCACCCAAGCTCTGAATGTGCAGCCTGCCCCCAGCCTTCCGCTTGGTGACTTAAGGCTTAGAGCAGGGGTCTGGGATTCCAGCAGACATCCTTCTTCCATCTCGGACCAGGACTGTGTCGACAAGTTACCACTCCCGTTGATCGATATCTGTTTTTATAAATAGGTACCTGCATGTCTCTGCACCAATCAGCAAAACTGAGATGGAGAAAGGCCTGATCAATGATAGCCAGCCAGCAGGGGCAAAAAAAAAAATTCTAAAGACTCGGCAAGATTCATCTCTTCAAGACAGCCTCAGGGTCTCTTGCCCTTCAAAGTTCGAGGACTCTTCAACCAAGTTCCCATCAGAGAGACAGCACAGTGATTCAAGTGTTTGCCTGTGTGCTCCCAGACCCGGTTCAATCCCTGGCACTGCATTTGGTCCCTGAAATCGCTTCTGAGCACTGCCAGCATAGTCCAAAAATAAAAGAAAAATTATTTGAGATGAAAGAGTTTCCCAGCATGGACATGATTGATAATCTGGGCTGGGGCTTAGTTATAAGGTATCCACTGGGTGTGATAAAAGGTTTAGAAGTTTCTGATGACCTGTGTGTCGTTCCCCACCACCAATACCCCCACAACATTATGGTAAGCAACAGCATCCCCAGAAAGGACCAAATACCCCCAAGAAACTGGGAATCGGGGCTGGAGCGATAGCACAGTGGGGAGGGCATTTGCCTTGCACTCGGCCAACCTGAGTTTGATTCCCAGCATCCATATGATCCCCTGAGCACTGCCAGGGGTAATTCCTGAGTGCATGAGCCAGGAGTAACCCCTGTGTATTGCCGGGTGTGACTCAAAAAGCAAAAAAAAAAGAAATTGGGAATCACCCCCAGCTGAGAATCACTGGCGTAAGACTGAAGATGCGTCTGCATTTTTCTCTTTCTCCTTCATTTGAGGATTAGAAAGAAAGCTGGCATTGTCCTCCCTCCTTTAGCAGGCACTGAAGGATCTTTTCTTTTTCTTTTTTTCCCCTTTTTTAAAATTGAATCACCGTGAGATACAGTTACAAAGCTTTCATATTTGAGTTTCAGTCATACAATGGTCGAACACCCATCCCTCCACCAGTGCACATTCTCTACCACCGATGTCCCCAGTATCACCCCCACCCCTTTCCAACCCTCCCTCTGCCTCCATGGCAGACAATTTCCCCCATACTCTCTACTTTGGGGCATTATGGTTTGCAATACAGATACTGAGAGGCTATCACGTTGGGTCCTTTATCTACTTTCAGCACACATCTCCCATCCCGAACGATCCCTCCAACCATCATTGACTTAGTGATCCCTTCTCTACCCCAGCTGCCTTCTCCCCCAGCTCATGAGGCAGGCTGCCAACTATGGGGCAGTATTCCTGGCCCTTGTGTCTACTGTCCTTGGGCGTCAGTCTCATATTATGTTATTTTATATTCCACAAATGAGTGCAGTCCTTCTCTGTCTATCCCTCTCTTTCTGACTCATTTCACTTAGCATGATCTTCTCCACAACCATCCATTTATAAGCAAATGTCATGACTTCATCTCTCCTAACAGCTGCATACTATCCCGTTGTGTAGATGTCCCAAAGTACACTGAAGCATCTTAGCAGCAGTACACAGGAGGCTCCGGTACCACCCTGGCAGTGTGTCCTGGTACCAGCCTTAAGGATGTCCTGGTACGGACGTGCTGAGTGCTCTGGAGGTGGAAGGCAAGTTCCGGGGGCCCCGTGGGCCAAGTCCCCTGTGTGTCCAGCACACTCGCTCTCCTACCGAGCCCGCTCACTCCCCCCATCTCTGGGACTCAGCTTCATCTCCTGTGCGATGGGCTCGGGGTGTGATTCCAGACACCCCTTTCCACGCTCCATGCCATGGCGCTTCCTCTCTGCCACTGCGTCTTTGTCTCCTCTCACCGGAAATGGCCCACTATGCTCTGATCTGCACCCTCGCAGGCAGACAGAGAAACGGTGTTGGGGAGGGATGGAAGCCCCCCACCCAGGGTGGGACTGGGACTGTCTGTGAGCCCGTGAGTTTGGGCAGAGGCTCGGCTAGGGGAGACTCGCCATGACCCGGGGCCCTTCAGCCACAAGGGCGCGGCCCACCTACTTCTTCTTGTCTACCAGAGCCTGGAGTGCCTCCCAGAGAGCACAGGCCCCACGGTGGCCACCTGGGTCTTTGGGGGGGGCTATGGGGGGATCCCCAAACAGTGCTCAGAAAGCCCAGGGTCTCTCCCAGGGATTCGTGTCCAATCACTGGTGGTTCAGTGCAAGGGGGTAAGGATTTGGGGCTTGCCTGGGCCACCTCAGCTCCTAGGGGACCTCCAGGACTGCATCCTGCCATGCTCAGGAGACCGTGTGTGTGTGTGTGTGTGTGTGTGTGTGTGTTTGGGTGGAGAAGGGGGGGCCCCAGCCAGGGCAACCACCTGCCCAGTCTGTCCCTTAAGCCCTGTCCTGGCTCCCCCTGTGCCTGTCCTCACCCCTTGTTTCATGGGCTGAGCTGTGTCACCTCATCACTGGCCTGACCCACGCGTTCCAAAAGCCCCTTCCCTGCCGGAGGAGACGGAGGCCCCAGCAGCCGGGCCAAACTGTGACAAGCACAATGCCAACACGCGGGCAGAGCGGGCCCTCGAGAGTCACGGCAGCCGGCGTGGGAGGGGTCCGGCAGAACGCCCCCAAACTGCAAAGCCTGTGGCTTTATGCAACACTGGACGGTGCCCAGTCCCTCGGGGCAGTCTGGGAAGGAGACCTTTGGGGTGAGGTCAAAGGGTGATGCCCTTGAGAGACAGGTTAGTGGCCTCATGACAAAGTCCCTTCCCCACCGCCCCCAGGGCTGCCTGGGCCCCGTCTCCCATCAGCAGACAGAGCAGTGGGGGGCAGAGAGATAGTACAGGGGACAAGACACTTGCCTTGTGGGTGGTTCGCCCTGACTCGATGCCTTGTGGGTGGTTCGCCTGGATTCGATCCCGGGCACCCTCTATGGCCCCCCCAGGCACCACCAAGAGTGACCCCTGAGCACAGAGCCAGGAGGAAGCCCTGAGCACCAACACGTGTGGCATCAGCCCAGCCCTGCCCGCTGCCCAGCCAAGGAAAAAGAAAATCTTCCAGAACTTCAAGTCTTCACGTCTGTTCATCCAGTCTGCAGGAATCTGGGGTGGCAGCTGGACAGGCCTTCGAGTAGCCTCGGCGTGGGGTTCGAGGGTCCCAGGCAACAGCAGGACTCCGTGAGTCTTCATTTCCTGGAATTAAAAAATGGGGGTGGCAAAATGCCCAAAAGGAAAGAGAGAGAGAGAGAGAGAGAGAGAGAGAGAGAGAGAGAGAGAGAGAGAAAGAGAGAGAGAGAGAGGTGCCTGCCATAAAGGCAGGCTGGGGGTGGTGCTGGGAAGCAGACAGGGGGGGAGGGGGGGTGTTGGAGCACTGTTTGACTGAAACCCAACCATGAGCAGCTTTGTTAAGGGTCTATCTCACAGCGATTCAATTAAAAAAATTTAAAATGTGAGTATATCGATAACGTTATGCTTATGCAACACTGAAAATGTAGGTAATGCCACTGAATTGTGTGCTTGTGTGCTTAAAATTATTTTAGAGGACGGGGAGGAAGGGGAAAAAAATTATTTTAGAGGACCAAAAACAGTGGGGGTGGCCCAGCTGCCTGACCGCACCTGGTCCCCGAGCCTACCTCCCTGGTGCCGTGGTGACGTCCACGCTCGGGCCGGTATTCCGGACTGCCCCTCCCCGCCCGCAGGTAAAGGGGTGGTGGCAGGTGACCGAGTTGGGAGCAGCTGCTGCCAGGTGAAGGGCGACAAAGACAAGAATCCCCCAGAGGAAGCGAATGTTTGGAACTGGGAGGGGGAAAAAGCAGCATCGCAGCAAGGGAAAAACAGAGAAGGCAAATTGGGGATAGGCGGGGGGGGGGGCAGTGGAGGGGGGGCAGGAGAAATGCAAGAAGGTGTCGGCCAGGGAAGGGCGACTCTGCAGAGCTGGCCCCTGGCTCAGGGCCCTTGGCGGCACCTGCACTTTTGAGGTTCAAGTTTGTTTATTCTTGGCAAAATGCAACAGCCTGTTTCTCAGAGAAAAGTCTTTAAAAGGCTTATAAAATCTACTCAAAAGGCTTTCTGGACATCAAATAGCTCATAAAAAGGAACATTTTGATGAGTTAAGTGTAAATGAATCAGAAACATACGGATTCCATTTCGTCTAATCTGCCCGTGGATTTAGAAATGGAGGGAGTGGGGGTGTGGGGGGAACTGGGGTGGGGAGCTCAAAGCTAAATTCTTCAGGGGCTTTATAGACCCCCGAGAACTTTGAAAACTTTTGGCGACAGGATATCCAGTGCACCCGCCCAGCACGGTGACTTCTCGTCCTCGACATTGGTCTCAGAAATGCCCCTGCAGAGAAAATACTGAGAGAGAGACAGAGACAGAGAGACAGAGAGACAGAGACAGAGAGACAGAGGGAGACAGAGACAGAGAGAGACAAAAGATGGGGAAACAGAGGTACAGAGATACAGAGACAGAGTGAAGGAGAGAAACCGGGAGAGACCGAGATAGAGACAGAGAGGGCAGGACCCAGGCAAGGTTCCATCTGCCTTCTGGAACCTTCTACTCATAGCTACCATCCACTGACTCCTCCCGCTTGGGGCAGGGGGCCCGAAAGAGTCCTGGAGAGGTCGCCCCAAAGCTGGGAGAGACAAGGGTGGTGAGCAACGGGGATGCTCATTCCGCCCCCCTAGCATCCCAACATGGTGGGTCGGGCCAAGCGGCTGTCACAACACCTCACCTCCCCCCTTGGCTAACACAAGAGTGAGCTCAAAGGAGATCTCTGGTGGAAGCAAGGCAGGCCTGTGCTTCGGCGTGGCCTCAGATCACTCACCCGGGGCCTGGCACACACACGCGAGCTAGGAAATCTCTCTCACGGGCACCCTTGGTGCGACGAGAGTCAAAGAAACCAGGGTGAGCTGAGACCCATGCCAGGCCCCCGGGCCCCCGGAGGCTGCAGAACCCCACGTGGACAGATCTCCATCCGGGGGGGTATCCCACAGCCAAACGCCCCTTCACCCCCCACCCTCCGCCACATTCCCCAGAGACTCGGGAGCCCAGACGCAGCAGCCGCTCGTGTCTGGAGAACAGAAACGAGCCAGTCCCCACGGGCGCTGGGCCCCGGGCACCTCCCGCCACCCCTGGCCAGTAGCTGGAGGCCAGCGGACACGGGCTACTCTCCAAGGCGAGAGATAAACCTGGCTCCGGAGCCCTCGCCTCCTCGGTGGGACGGGTTAATGGAATTGTGGGGAAGAAGCCGGAGACGGGGGCGGGGTGGGGGATTTGGAATCACGCTACATTTTCCGTTCACTGTCTCTCGGACTGATGCTGTGTCATATGGCTGTAAAAAGTCATCAAGCAAACTCCGGGGCGGGGAAGGAGAAGGAGGAGGAAGAAGAAGAAGAAGAAGGCGAAGTCCGTGTCCGTCGGCCAGGTGGATGATGCTTTGCGGGGAGGGCGTGTTTTTGCACATGGTTTTATCAAAGAGCGTAATTACAGCGTATGGAAAAGAGCGCATATTGTTTCCATATGCGAGATAAAGAGAGAGTGTTAGAAGTGATTAAAGGGACTTAAGGGTGTGGAATGTTCTCGTAATGAGGAGTCCTGGACCGGGAGCGTTTCGGAACAAGAAGTGCGGGCGTCTCTCTAGCATCTGAGACGGAGCCAGATTCTGGAGATCCCGGCCAAGTTGGACCAGCTCGAAAGGCTCAGCCGAGCCCCTTGTGCAGCCTCTGCTGGGCTCAGGGATGGTCTGGGCAGGTCTGTGCCGCGGGCGCCTCAGACAAAGAAAAGACAAATGATCCCGTTAAAAAAAAAAATGTGGGTAAGAGAAGGGTGCTTGCCTTGCACGTGGTTGACCCAGGTTCAAGCCCCAACAGCCCTGAGCCCTCCCAGGAGTGATCCCTGAGCACGGAGTCAGGAACAAATAATCCCTGAGCACTGCCAAGTAGCCACCCAAAAAAAATCATATAGGTAGGTAAATAGATAGATAGATAGATAGATAGATAGATAGATAGATAGATAGATAGATAGATAGATATGATTTATATATGGGACTGAAGGTGAGGAGAAGCTGAGGAGGGGGTTTCGGGTTGCATGTGCAAAGGCCCTGAGGCAGGATCATGTAGCTCCTGTAAGGACAAAGTCCCTGTGTGCAGTGGGGAGAAGCCAGTGTGTGGGGCGGGGGGGGGGGGGGCGGGAGGGGCGGGGTAACACTGGTAGACAGTGGCAGGAAATGTGGACAGGAAGTGGGAAGCTCAGTTGTGCCATAGTGAACCAGGCCTCCACGAACTTGAAAATCTTGCCAGAGACAACTCAGATGAAAGCAGGGCAAGAGTTCCATGGTGCAGGATGGAGCAGTGGGGGGGCACTTGCCAAGCATGTGGCCAATCCAGGTTCGATCCCTGGAACCCCATACGGTCCCCGAGCCTGCCAGGAGTAATCCCTGAGCACCAAGCCAGGAGTAAGAAGCCCTGAGCACTGCCAGATGTGACCCAAAAGGCAAACAGACAAAACACTGTGTCTGTGATACGACCCCCCAGAATCCCCACCTCCGGAGCGACCTCTGCAGGGGCGTTTGGGAACCTGTCCTTTCCAGCAGTCCATGCCCTGCCCTGTCCCACCACAGGGGACCCAGAGAGACCCTTGGTGGCTGCCTGCACTGGCTCTCACCGTCATCCTCCTGAGCCAGTCCACCGGGTGGACCCCGGGCCCAGGGACACCGCAGGTGCTCACGCCAGACCCCCCCCCCCCAGGGAAGGGGGTGAAGGAAGCCAAAAGGGGCGGGTGGGGGCCAGGAGGAACCGGTTTGAGCAGCAGCAGCTGCGGCATGCAGAAACCCTTCCTTCCTGGCCGGCGCGCCCGCCATGCACGCAGCTGCCGAGGATTCGATCCCTGCATCCCAGATGGTCCCATGAGCTGGCTGGGAGTGATCCCTAAGCGACTGCAGGGCAGGGCAGGGCAGGGCAGGGCGGGGCAGGGAAGAGGAGGGGAGGGGAGGGGAGGGGATGGAAGGGAAGGGAAGGGCAGGAAAGTGAAGGGGAGGGCAGAGGAGGGGAGGGAGGGAAGGGAAGGGGAGGGGAGGGGAGGGGAGGGGAGGGAAGGGAAGGGAAGGGAAGGGAAGGAAGGGAAGGGAAGGGAAGGGAAGGGAAGGGAAGGGAAGGGAAGGGAAGGGAAGGGAAGGAAGGGAAGGGAAGGGAAGGGAAAAGGGAAGGGAGGGGAGGGGAGGGGAGGGGAGGGGATGGAAGGGGAGGGGAGGGGATGGAAGGGAAGGGCAGGAAAGTGAACAGGAGGGCAGGGGAGGGCAGGGGAGGGGAGGGAGGGGAGGGGAGGGAGGGGAGGGGAGGGGAGGGGAGGGAGAGGAAGGGAGGCAGGGAGGTGAGGGGAGGGAGGGGAGGGGAGAGGAGGGGAGGAGGGGAGGGGAGAGGAGGGGAAGCGAGGGGAGGGGAGGGGGAGGCGAGGGGACGAAGCTCTTCCTTCCCTGGCCACCGTGCCCGGGCTTCTCCGTCACAGGACTCCCACTCTGTCCTCGTGCTCCTGCCCCGTCTCCAGCGGCAACGTCAGGAAAGACTCAGATGTGGAATTTCTGAAGCAAACGGTTTGCATCACTTCAAAGAACTTGCCCTCGAAAGGGCACGTCCATGAGCTTATTCATCCATCCTCTTCCACTCGGGGTTTCCCTCCGCACATGAGTCACACCACACGGTCACCCCCCAACCCCCAAACCTCGCCATCGCACCCACCCCAGAAAAATTAAACAAATGCCCTAAGCAGAGGCCTCCAGGATTCATTTCCGGGCAGGCTGGTCTCTGGAGGCCGCTCCCCTGCCGCTGGGCCAGGATGCAGCCCCCGACCTGGACCTCGCGCCCGGCTCCTGACCCCGCTCCCGCCGCTGGGGCCCCTCCAAAGGGAGCGTCTCGGCCTGAAGACGTGAGCCCCGCGGAGGCTCTTCAAGTTTGCACTCTGGTTTCGGGGTTGCGGAAATGCCTGCCCCCCGCTCGGTGAGGTGGTTCCTCTGTTGCGATATTAAAAAGTGCAGATAGATCCTGGCGGGGCTGTCGGCCCCGTCCGCGGCCACGGGCTTCAGTGTCGCTCCGGCGGCTCCTGTGGCTCTCGCCACAGCCCAGGCCTTGCAGCTCACCACAGAACGTGGCCGTGAACTTGGCCCTGAACCCAGCTCCGAGCCTGACTGTGAATCCAGCCGCGCGCCCGGCCTGAGCCAGGAAGGACTCGACGGGCGTCACGCGGCCCCCCCCGGTGTCGCCTCCCCAGGGCCCTCTCCCAGCCGGCCTCTCTCCCTGCCACCCTCCCACCCCGCCTGAATCATAGTGGCAGGAAGCTAAGGGGAAGCAGGGCGCCGGCCCATGAGGCGGGATTCGCAGAGGCAGACCGGGCTGGGCCGGGCTCTGCTGGGTCCCGCAGACCTTTCCAGCCAGGACAGAAGCTTTCTGGGCCTAAGGAATGGGGACGGTGCTGGAGGGGCGGCTGGGCGGGCTGGAGCGCTGGCTTCCCCGGGTGCCACCCGGCACTTCACGCTCCCCAAGTGACCCTGGGGATTGAGCCAGAAGCCTAAGCACCTTGTGTGACCAAAAAAGAGAGGGAGGGAAGGAAGGAGAGAGGAAGGGAGAAAGGAAAGGAGGAAGGAGAGAGGAAGGGAGGAAGAAAGGGAGGAAGGAAGGAAGGAAGGAAGGAAGGAAGGAAGGAAGGAAGGAAGGAAGGAAGGAAGGAAGGAAGGAAGGAAGGAAGGAAGGAAGGAAGGAAGGGAGGGAGGGAGGGAGAGAGGGAGGGAGGAGGCAGGGAGGGAGGGAGGGAGGGAGGGAGGGAGGAAGGAAGGAAGGAAGGAAGGAAGGAAGGAGGAAGGAAGGAAGGAAGGAAGGAAGAAGGAAGGAAGGAAGGAAGGGAGGGAGGGAGGGAGGGAGGGAGGGAGAGAGGGAGGGAGGGGGCAGGGAGGGAGGGAGGGAGGGAGGGAGGGAGGGAGGGAGGGGCAGGAAGGTGCTGCTCTCTTTGCCCTGGAGGGTGCTATGGTAGAAAAAGACTGAAGTCAGAAGCAGAAAGACGTGGAGACACAAGGAATTGTTAGGTGAGTGTTTGGGAAAGTGCAGCCCGGGAGAGTCTGGAAGGAAAACCTCTTTGAACCCCCCCCCCCACCGGGTTCCTCTCTCCCTCTCTCTCCCCCACCCTTTCCCTCTCCCTCTCCCTCTCCTCTTTCTTCCTCTCTCTCCCCCTCTCCCTTTCCCTCCTCTTTCCCTCTCCCTCTCCTCTCCCTCTCCTCTCTCTCTCTCTCTCTCTCTCTCTCTCTCTCTCTCTCTCTCTCTCTCTCTCTCTCTCTCTCTCTCTCTCTCTCTCTCTCCCTCTCCCTCTCCTCTCCCTCTCTTCTCCCTCTCCTCTCCCTCTCCTTTCTCTCTCTCTCTCTCAGACAGGGCCCCACCAGACCCAGCTGGCCCCGTCTCCCCACCCCAGCCCTGCCACGTGGGAGTCCCGGCCGCCTCCTAGCCAAGATGTGGAGGGGTGACGCTCTCTTCCTTGGAAGAAGGATGGGGCCTCTAGGATGGGGCCTCTTCACCCTCCGCCTCCTCTACAGGGCTCCCTGGGGTGCCGGGAGACACAGGGACCTAACGGCTGGGGCCACCCGAAACTCTGCACCAAGACCCACAGCGTCCTGCTCCTGCCTTGAGACTCAAGCCTGGTGGAGGCCCTCGGGCCACCCTCTGCCCAGGCGTCCCGCTGCTCTCAGTTCTGTCCCTGCACGGGGTCACCCCGGTCCCTCAGTAGCTGGCTCCTGCCCAGGCATTCTCTGGACTCTCTACCTACACCTGCAAGTGCATTGGTGCTCACGAAGGAGCCTTTTCATCTCTCTTTCTTCTCTCTT